>NW_015662942.1:499822-517968 GCF_001515625.1 Sinocyclocheilus rhinocerous
ATCTTGCAATGATGACAAAGCACCAATGAAACCTTTGGCCACACCCTGATGGAGAAAGAAAAGTACATTTTAAATTCAAAACATGAAATGATTCCTTTTAAATCATTTACAATGTATCAATATTAGTTAATTAAATTTGTGATGAAACAGAAGTTGCAACCATTTTTTTTGGCACAAATCCATTCCACAATCCATTGCACAACAGGGAACATTGATGCTGACTGGAATTGTAATAACATGTACATTTCATTTTATAGGGCTACCTTAAATAGCATAAAAATAATATCAAAATATAACGGTCCTGCCTGTTGTTGATAAATACAAATGGTGACGTTTTACAAATTGATTGAATAACTGTCCCAGTGTTTACTGAGCCACGGTCTTCCCCAGTGCACGATCTACTGATTCACTACCTAGGGAACTGACTGAGATGCTTTAAACGGCCTTGTGAAATGATTCAGTTGTTCATTTTCGTTCGGAACGACAAACTCCTTTTTTGAAGCACTATTCACGAGAACAGAAACACCGTTTCGACCCGTTTGAAAAGAGCGGCATACATTTCACCGTGGCTGGTTGTTAGTCGCGTTTCATGTTGTCTTTTTACTTCACGGGATTACAATTGCAAAAGTTTACACACGCATATACCCTTTCAACAGCCCATGTTAACTTCAAATGAGCACATTACTGTGGTTTACATTAAGTTACACATTTCATAGATTTCGGTTACGTTAGTCGTATTAAGCATAATGGCTTATAAAAGAGAGAAAGTGACGTGACAAGTGACAAGTGACCAAGTATGGAGTATGGTGACCGAAATTAGTGCTCTGCATTTATCCCATCCAAAGTGCACACACACAGCAGTGAACACACACAGTGGGCAGCCATTTTTTGCTGTAGCGCCCAGGGAGCAGTTGGGGGTTCGGTGCCTTGCTCAAGGGCACCTCAGTCGTGGTAATGAAGGTGGGAGAGAGTGCTGTACATTCACTCCCCCCACCTACAATCCCTGCCGGTACGAGACTCGAACCCGCAACCTTTGGGTTACGAGTCCGACTCTCTAACCATTTGGCTACGACTTCCCCCCACGCCTTCATACCGCGCCGTCATATCTTTTGACGTCACGGAAACACAAAAATATCATACAACACGCCGAAATTAGCTAAAATTCATTATAGTAACACAGTTTTTGACATTAAATGTTTTATGGATTAAACAAGGTGAAAGACCACATTCCCTTAACTTAAATGTCCCTCAGACATATCATACAACACTTATTAGATGTTTTTATATATGTTGTACGTTTGTGTATAAATATATACGTTTTAAATAAAACATTTACACCTTTTTTTATATACGTTTTGATAAATCCAGCCTAAGTACAAATATTTAATCAGTGCCACTTGACTTAGGCTACCTGACGCCTGAACTTGACATAAACTTAAATATCCACTTTTCTTCGGATATACAACTCATAAAACACTGTCTAAATATCCACTCAAAGAATCGAATATGTTGCATGATTTTCTCGTTAAATTTAGTCTAAAAAAAGAACATTTATTTAGTGGGACTCACCTGATGCGTGAACTTGACAAGATGGTGGCGCTGTTTCTCCCGCGAAGTCACTCAGGCTCGTGCACGTGCGGAATGATCCCAGTGTTGGCTGGATTTGTTTTTATTAGTTCAGTCAAAGATTGGCATTCTGAATGTTGACTGGATTTGAAAATAACCATTCATTTAATGTTTTTAAAATATATTTGTGCAGAATTAATTTAATATGTCTTCTCAACTAAGCCCAAGCAATAAAATCAACTTCAACTTCAATAAATAATAAAGTTCAACTTCAATATTTTTGCCCTTCCAACATTTTGTTATCAGTCAAACATTGGCATTCTGAATGTTGACTGGATTTGAAAATAACCATTCATTTAATGTTTTTAAAATATATTTGTGCAGAATTAATTTAATATGTCTTCTCAACTAAGCCCAAGCAATAAAATCAACTTCAACTTCAATAAATAATAAAGTTCAACTTCAATATTTTTGCCCTTCCAACATTTTGTTAATTGGATTTTTACAGTGTAGTTTTCTCAAAAACTCCCTGCCATTGGTCAGTTAAAGGCACAATATATAAGATTTTTTTTAATTAAAATATCCAAAAACCAATAGAACAGTGTTATATATTTTGCTGACTTGTGTTCTTACATTATCCCAAATGTATTCTTGTTTTGAGCCATGACAATAGTTTTCAAGAACAATATAGGCATGGAACAATGTCATGCAAAGTGAAAGAAACAATCCAAATAGGATGAAGACGACAACTCCCATGATTCCACACTCAGTCACAGCGTCATCAAACTACGCCTTTGCTTCTTTGTTTATTTTGAATACGCGCCCTCTAACGGCGAAAAATTACATATTGTTCCTTTAAACAGATAGAAACACCCCAAACACACACTATTGGTTAAGCCAGTGTTGCTTTGTCGGATTGGTTGGTATCTTCAAACAAACAGAGCAATGTTTTTCCAAAGTGTTTATACTTGTCAGGGAACTCATTCTTTGTTCCTCAATTTTTGTTTAGTCAGGACAACACCAGGAAAGTGATTACACTAGAAGTTTCAGAAGATTATTTCTTTAAAGTTTGAATCTCTTTGATTTAGATTCGCTCATAAAAAGCTTTTAAAGAAGCATTTAAACTAACATTTTTATCAATTTTATTTAATTTTTATTACAGGCCATCTGGTCAGTAAGATTGTACTTGCCCAAACCACATTTCACATGCATTTGACACATAATGAGGGTTCATTTTGGACTAATTTTGAACTAAACATCAAACATCATGTTACATGTTCTAACTGTAATATTCATTTTAAAGCTTTCTATTCTCTTTAAACATCAACAATTGACTCGTTTCTGTCCATGTCAGGTAATTTTAGGACATTAGAATCAGTTTCAGACAAAAAAAAAAAAGTCTACTAATCTATGAAAAAGCAACCTATGAACCATCCAATTTTCCACTGGGAAGACACTTCTTGAAATATACTGTACAAAGATCAAAATAATAAAAATTAACTGACAAAACGGCTGCAGTGCGTGTGGCATGCTCTCTGTATCGCCACATTAAATATAGATCACTGGAGCATGACTTCAGAACAATAACACTAATAAAAGACAGTTATTACAGCCATTTATTTGAGCACACTGAACAATGGATCTGCAGCTCAGTCTGTCCTAATACACACTACAGTACTCTCTTTTTACGTTTATTTCCTCTCAAAAAAAGAACAAAACAGCAGGGAATTATTAGAAAATGGAGGGAGTGTAAAGAAAGGTTAATACATGAATTAAAAGCAAAAACGAAACAAATGAACAGAGATAAAGAGACGAAACAAGAGACACTAACTTCAACCAAGAGCCACCAGGAAATCCACCTGACAGTTGCCATGGCAACATAGGTGAAGATGGGCCAGACGCCAGGCCCGTGGAGCGTCTCTTAATTGGAAGGCTTTTAGCCTTGGCTCTCTAACGCACAAACACACACATTGTCTGGATCCTGCACATTCTCCTATATCTTCACACACATGTGCTGCTTTAGGATATATGAGCACTAATATCAAAATGGGGTTAAATGAACTGGACAGAGAGAATGCGGGCATTAGACGTTCTAAATGTGCTAAGTTTTGTGCTTGATTTGAGGAAAAAAAACAACAACAACAACTGTAATTGTGGTTAAACTAACAGTTCAATGAAAAGTGAAAATGTGGTCATCATTTACTCACCTTTACTTTTTCTAAACCTGTATTTGCCCAGTTTTCACCCCATATTAGTTTTGTACATACATAAAGTTGTTCTACAAGATTAAATCCCTTTCATCAGTTATTAAAGATTGAGGGATTCATATTTGCATGTTTATTAATAGTTTTGAAAGTGTTTGTTAGTTTAGCTTGTTTGTAACGGTAAACGGGGCATGTATTTCCATGTCTGTTTTTCAATAATAGCCACTCTTTGATCTGTGTGTACCAAGCAACAAGTGAACAGCCTGGCTCAGTGCAGCATTCACTTAGAACTAGATAATTTGTATGAAAAAAATAGTTAGTTTTTAGTCTACATCTCCACATGTTTGTTTACAATATGCAGCGATTCTGAAAGATCTTTAGGATTGGGGGAAAAAAAAGAAGAAAAAAAAACACCCACAACAAGGTTATTATCCCTCTGAATTTCCAGTGTTTTTTTGTTTTCTTTCAGCTTAGCTTTAGTTCATTTCAGTTAGTTAATATATATATATATATATATATATGTGTGTGTGCTTATTTTAGTTTCTCTTTAATTATATTACCTATAGCCAGAGTTATAAACATCTAAATTACATTTTTGAATTTAAAACTTTTCATATATGGCAATGCAAAAGACTGTACTATATATACTCCAAAAAGTCGTGATTGCATAGATTGTATTATTGCATAGCCAACTGAAAACAAGACACACTGATTGCCATAATGACAAAGAATCAAATATAGATGGATTTGATTCATACCCGAGACTCAAATCTTCTGAATCAGTTCACCAATAAGATTCATTCAGATTCATTCACTAATTCAATGTATGTTACATCATTACATCTGAATAGGTTATGGTCTTTTCATCACCAATATAATTTATTAAAATTTGCATATCTATAATACCTGGAGAAAGTTATCTGATAGCTTGAATTTTAATCATAAGTTGCTTTCACACCAGAGGAACTAATTCATAGTTCCTAGAACTATTGGTGGAAGTACCCGGTTTTTGGCGTCTTTGCATCACAGGAACTAGGAACGTATTTAGTTCTAGGAACTCCGTTTGGAGGAACTAAATTAGCTCCTACTTCAGAGTAGGGTCTAAAACAGTTCTATAGGAACTATCAGTGACGTAAGTGTACGCTGGTTGGCCAAACGCATATGAAACACAGGCAACCCGGCATTTTTAAAAAGCCATTTAATCCATGAATACAGAAAACAGCGATAACGGCATTTAGCTACCTGTTGTCTACAGTGTTGTGTTCTTTTCTCAGCCTCGATGATATGTAACACTGCAAGTTGTCATAGTAGATTTAGTCAAATTTTCATGCTCTTTCAATTGTGTAAATTGTGCATTTACATTCCATCTCCGTTATCACAAAACCCACAAAACACAACAAAAACAGCTCCAATCATGGCACCCTACATTCAACGGGTGTTGATGCTTGTAAATGCCACGAATAAAGACATCGCTGTCGACCGCTTCAGAGTTCCTGCTGCCAGTGCAAATTAGAGGTCTGCTACCCGGGCAGCAGGCGCAATGATATTACGCAGCGCCTGAAAATAGTCCCCAGCATGCTCCCTGTGCAAGCAGGTGGTCACGTTGGTTATGTTGATGGAAGTTAGCCCATTTTCAGGCGCTGCATAATATCATTGTGCCTGCTGCACCCATGGTACGGCAGCAAAGTTCCTTGATTATTACGCCGGAATGAGAGTATAGTTCCTAGCCATATCGGCCTAGAAAATCGCAACTTTTCATTTTCCGTCGGTCTTAGTACACAATGTAACTACAGAAGAGTCAAGTTTTAAATAGGAAAAATATAAAAAACTCTGGTCATTTTTGAGCGAGATACTAACGGTCTAATCAGATTCAATGATCAATGCTAAGCTACAGCTAAAAGTGCTACCACCAGACCCGGAGATCGGCTGAATGGATTCGAAAACAGTAAAACTCAACTGTTTAACTCTAGGGGAGTTGGAAAATGAGCCTATTTTCAAAAATAGTGGAGTGTTCCTTTAAAGCGCTTGAACCCAAGTAACTGCTACTTCCAGCTATATTTATTATTATTGTTGTTGTTGTATAATACAAATGTTAAAAAATAGAACTTCTGTAAAATCCCAGTGCTCTTTCAAAAAAGATCAAATTAAGGTGACGCCCACCTGGATCTCCACACACTTCACCTGTCATCAACATGCTGTCAGTCAGCAGCAGCAGCAGCGTGTACATGTTGCATCAGACCTCAGTGTGTCTTCAGTTGCGTGTTGAGATGCGTGTGAATACTAACTACAGTGCCGTTCAGGGTCGGGTCGGGTCAGGTCAGACGATCTCGGGTATGGGCCGGGTTCGGGCTTCAGTTTAAAGCCCGTGCAGACCTCTAGTGCAAATGCAACAAGGAAAACAGCCCAA
Source organism: Sinocyclocheilus rhinocerous (assembly GCF_001515625.1). Classification (NCBI taxonomy): domain Eukaryota; kingdom Metazoa; phylum Chordata; class Actinopteri; order Cypriniformes; family Cyprinidae; genus Sinocyclocheilus; species Sinocyclocheilus rhinocerous. The sequence continues at coordinate 506,000 of NW_015662942.1, forward strand.
GGGGGAAATTGGTTATCTAGGAACCACCATGCTGGCTAGTTCCTAGAACTACACGGTGCAAAAGCCCCTATAGCTACTCTCTGTAAGTATGTGATTTTCAATACACCATATTTGTTCTTAGGCAATCAGTTCTGTACACAATTGTTTTTGAGCCAATCACCGTAAACGACATGTGACTAATCACTCATCATCAAAGAGAAACAGCACTGATCGACTAACAGAAAAATGATTTGTTTGCTCAAAAGATTCATTCAAAAACTGAGCCATTCATGACAGAAACACCACAAATGCACTCAAATGCCTAAACCCAGCAGTGTGTCTGCACATCTCTGTGGGCACAAAAGGTAAACCATAGACCTCTGAAACAGGCTCAGCAAAGAGAAACAGCACCATGGGAGGTGCTGATGGCAACGTTGTGTGAACGTTATCCACTCTGTGTGAGTCTATTACTGATATATTGATAGTACGTTGCCATCCCAGTGGGGAATTTATAGGACAATGTTGGGAAAACGTTATCTGTGAAGTGTAGAGTTTAGCATGGCATTGAGGCAGAAACATGCACGTCTCAAAACACTCTGAGTGCAAGGGGGAAACCAGAGAACGAGGGAAGGATGGCAGAAAGTGGAAACTGTTTTGGAAGGAAGCCAGATAAGAACTGGGTGAGTAAATACACACAAGCTCCAATGACCTTGCACTTACTATTTTACTAGTGGACTATTGAGATTATGAGGGCAATGCGAGACTGGCTAGAGCAAGTCCTAGAACCATTATCCAAAATAAATGATAGAAATGTAAACATTCCTCCTTCTTCATAACATACTATATGCTATTTCTAATCATTTGCATGCACCTTAAAGAAAAGGCACATAAATATCAACAAAACGCTGTTAATATTGAGGATCCTGTCAAATTTAATATGGTGAGCTGAAGTTTCACAGTAGTGCATGTCGATTGTTCGAAGGTCATTTAGTTTCAAAAGGTATGTCTATAAGGTAACCTTCAGTCTACAAAAAAGATTCTTAAGATCAATTGAAACATTGGTTCACTAACATGCACTTAAAAAGTTAGATTTTAGTTGAACTAAAACAATAATTTGTCTTTTAAAAATGTTAAATAAATACTTTAGTTTGACTAAAGCAATGCCAATTTTTGAGTCAGACTAATGGATGTAGATGAATGCATTCTGGCTTCTTCCAGCAAATATGTACAGTAAAGGGATAGTTCACCCAAAAATGAAAAAGTTGTCATCATTTACTCATTTTGTTCCAAACCTGTATGAGTTTCTTTCTTATGTTGAACATAAAATAAGGTATTTTAAAGAATGCTGGTAATCAGACAGTTGATGGTCCCCATTGACTTCCATAGTATTTCTTTCCCTGCTATGGAAGTCAGTGGGGACCAACAACTGTTTGGTTCTTTAAAACTCATCAAAATATCTTCTTTTGTGTTCAACATAAGAAAGAGACTTATACAGGTTTGGAACGACATGAAGGTGAGTAAATAATGGCAGGCTGGTTTATCATATAGAGATCAATGTATCAGTGGTGCTTGCTGGGGGAGATATAAACTGTTTCTGGAAGTCTGGTCTCTACCTGAATTGGACTTTGTAAATCTTTAGTAAAAGGGGGAAAAAAAATGCTGATTATTATTGTGAAGCTATCTGGCCAAATGGTCATGCCAGGTAATGAATCATAGAGATGGTAGATTTCATGCAAACCCATGCTGACAATTTGGGCTGCAGAGTTCGAGTTAAAGAGTCTTGGAAGTTTCCGCCTCACCAATCACAGAAAAGATCTAAACTTTTCTCTCTGACATGTTGGCTCACTTGACATGTCTACTCATTAACTAAATCTGAACCTTCCACCTAGGCAAGACCTCCCCCACTCAATTGCTCTCTATTTTGGTGGATGGCTATGGAATCGTCTAGATGATCTGCTTGCGAACAGGATACGACACACAACTTTATATTCATCGAGTATATATTCACTGACAGTGACAACCTCTCATGGGCACTGAACTTCTCCTTATTAACTTCTTCCTAAGGTGAGAGCTGGTCTCCAAACCCCCATCCTCTCCAACTTCTACAGGTGTGTCACATAGCTTCCCGAATTGCTCCATTACTGTCTGTACAGGAACAGCGTTACCCTCAGATAGAAAGGGCCTGGAGCAGTTAATCAATGGGGACTGTCTTCCAACTGTCATGGGTGTCTGCTCTGAGAAGAAGGCCTGAGTGTATTAAGGAACAACTTGGTCCCATTGTATAACTTGGGAATACAATTTCAGAATTAGTAAAGGATAATAGAGATGCAATGGGCACAACTCATGAAAGAGAGTATTAGTCAACAGATTATGTATGTGGCTTCATTTTGCTTCAAAGTTTTAACAACATTTTATATATACATATTTATATACTTATTTTTGCTTTCGGTGGCTTGGGTCACAACCCACCGCTTGGCATAAACCACTCATTAGGTATTAGACATTAGGTATTGAGAGGAACCAGGGTTTTAAGTACTCAGAGTAAGAGGAAGCAGCACAGTCTACAGAATAAATTGACACAAAAACGGAGAGGTGAGGTCAGTTTGTACTAAAAATAAAATATAAGGGAGCAAAAGAGGTTGATGCAGAAGGGCAGAAATTTACTGTGATTTCTTGTGGGAGATAACATTTTGTAGAAAACTAGAACGCAGTGGCGAGATGGCATTTGAGCAGAGCTCTGAGAATTATGGTCAGGTGGTCAGAGAGTAAATGGATGGACAGAGATGTTTCATGGTGAGATGTCAAACCAAAGGCTTTTAAAGAGAGAATGTTTTTATTTTTATTTTTGTGGCTCTTACAACTGAAAGTCAGACTGATTGTGAAAATTGATTTGCAAAGACCAAATGATACTGAATTCTGGTTTCAGTGAGATAATCATTGAGAGCGCATTTAGAAAGCCAGTACCAATAAGAAGACATTAATCATGGCATGGCAAACAGTGCAACAGAAACTACTAAAGGAGCACATAATAATCAGAGGGACACTGGTGAGAGAGTTGAGTAAAACATATCCGAAGTGTATCTAAAATAATGCACTGTCTGAGTGGGTACTACATTTTTGTTAATTTGAGTTCATATGTTCTAGAGAGTATGAATATGTGTAGTGTAAATTAAATCTTGCTGTACTACATCCTCCGTGTTGTCACTGTCATGTGACTTACAGCGACATTAGAGTTGCTTAATTGCGATTGACAATTCCACTCCCGTGGCCTCATGTGTCCATCAGATGCACAATTTGGAATCTCTGCTAACATCGTAGGTCTTCCAGGTAATTATTACCTGCTGCTTTGGAAATGAAAATTCAGAATTTGGACGTTTTACTCAATTAATATACTGTTTTTCAGGTACTACATAACAGAGAAGTAGGTGGGGGTATTAGTGAGAGGGTGGAGCACAGCACTGAGTGGGAGGAGCAATGATGAAAGGGCAAAATACTGGCGAGACAGAGGAGCACAAGGCCAGTAAATGGGTGAGAACACTGGTAAGAAGGTGGAGCAAAGCATAAGTGAATGGGTGGAGCAATGGTGAGTTGGCGGTGAATAGGCGGGGCAGTTAAAGTGGGTGGTGCATCAATAATGCTGCCTTCACGTGCTATTGGAATTATCTTTATTGAGTTTTCTAATCGGAAATTAGACGTGAACGCCTCTCAAGTCGTATTAACTACTGGGGAACTCGGAAATAATTTTGATAGTTTCAGAGTTGGGCGGGCCATAGACTTTAAACATGGTGGAGGGGACAACAATTGCTGCTGTCAATGCTATTTTCACAACAACTACATCACATTGTCTTGTCGCTAAAGTAGTGTATTTATGGGCTATATATGAACGATCATTTGAAGCAAACTGAATATCTAGCACGGTGAATGTTTATGTGATTGTCAACCAATGGGATGCTACATTTTATTCTTTCCAACAACAAGGCACTTAAATGCGACAAGCTCGTAAACACAACTTCATAAGTGGGAAAAAGGAAATTTCCGATAGCACCTAAAGGCAGCATTCGTAGATGAGACTTTCAGTTGCAGTTGGTAGCAACTGTCTAATCATTCTCCTCAGAAATCATTAATGCGATCAATTGCAATTTTTTAGTTTTAATCAATCATTTTAATAATTACGTAAATCCAGTGTTAACTTTTGTTTTAATCAACTGATTAATGTTAATGCAGTTTATTATTTATAGGTTTGAAGTCCATAATTGTAATCATGCAAACTCAGATCCGAGCCAAGACCGTCTGGGTGAACAGTAATGGAGAGGAAGACACAAGCGCAGTGCATTCAAGATTTTTTGGAACAGACTGGCATATCGAGCGTTGTGAGAGCTGTCGAATAGAATCTGTCAAAAACAAGCAGACACAAGCCAAGTTTTCTAAGACAAGAGTCACATGGCAGCACTGGTAGGAACAGAAGGGATTAAAAGCAAAATTCACAAACTTCATTTGAAATTTTCAGTAAGACACAAAGCAATATTTCCCTGAAACATAAAGCGATACATATCCATTAAAATACAGTATATGAGCCTTGAGCTGACACTGACCCACACACAGATATACAGGAAAATCTATCACACTATCAGTAGCCCTGATGGAGTTCTTTTTGTATGTGTGTGGGCTGGCAAGTTTGTGTGTGTAATCTGACTGATTTGATAAGAGTCAGACAGGCCTACCTGAGACCTCAGCCGCCAGGTCAATGTTATCAGGCATCTCAGCGGACAGCCAGCAGAAAATAAGGTCTATCTGAGACACACACACACACACGCTCACACACACATACACGTAGGATCGATTCTTATCGATAAACCCAGTAATTACATTTCATTAGTTTTAGCTACTAATCCAAGAGTTCCTGAGTGGAACTGAATGAAACAAGGAGAAAGAACGATAGTGAGAAAAAAGTGGCACAAAACAAAGAAAACAGAAAAGGGATTGAGGAAAGATAGTACAACAGGAAACAATCAGACAAAAAATGAAAAAAGTAGAACATATTGATACTCACACTATGGATTAAGTGAAGTGCATCGTTAAAGGGAAAACTAGGAAAAATAAAATTATGTCATTATTTACTCATCCCTCATAACATTCCAAACTCATTTTACATCATTTTGTGAAGCAAATACAACAAAATAAATAAAAAAACAGAGGCCCTGCGTCTGAATATGCCAACTTCCATACTATATAGTCGGCAGAAAAACAGTATGTGAGCAGAGTAGTATGTCCAAATTCATGGTATTCGTAAAACAGTAAGGAACTATCCAATTCTGGCGCAATTCTAAAGTGCGCATCCAGTGGACACTTTGAGGGCAAGGAAGAAAATTTACGAATGGAAGTGAAGCAATCCAACTGATGCAGTGCTGTATGTCACATGACAGTGACAACATGGTGGATGTGGTACGAACTTCTTTCATACTTCCCACATTCATACCATATACTTTTTTAATGGTCGCGAAGCAAGTTCCAAACCAAATGTAGTACCTTCTACACAGTATTCGATTTCGGATGCAGCTTGGGTCTCATTCATAAATTTGTGCTTGAAATCTGCGCACAATGTATTTATGTACGAAACGTGATTTACCAAACTTTCGTACAAAACTATATTGTAAATGTACAAAAAATTGAGGAAAAACTGAAGCCACTTGCATTATAGCTTGTTTTGCGAGGTTCCTCTGCATAAAAACGCAGATGTGCGTATCTAGAGCTGGCTAATGAATGCTAATAACTTGCTATTGCTCAAGTATCTTGCTGCACTTGCTCTCAAGCAAGAGCTTGTCTCAGCAAACTTCATATTGTTTGCTGAGAGTGATGAAAGGTTGTAAAAAAAAAAACAGGATGTATGGAAAGCCCTTATATGGAGAAGGTTGGGAATGTTATGCAAATTACTATGCTTGGGCACACTGTCGCTCATTTAGAAAACTCCAAATTCATTGACATTATAATGGGGTTAAGAACAAATTAATGTGCATGCAGGTGTTGTGAATTAGACAGCATTTTTTGTGAGTTCTCCTGTGAGTACATTTAGAAAAAAATCTGTGCAATTATTAGTGAATGAGACCCACTATTTGTTCAAATATAAAGACAACGCAATGAACATACTATTAAATAATTACCTTTTAGCTTAACCCATCAATTTAATTCTAAATTAAATCCATCATGGCCATTTCATCAAGACCAGCTTGTGATGATTCTGGTCCCTTTCTTTTCAACTTAAATCAAATCAAGCCCTGTTTGCACTGATGTCACTAAACTGCTGATGTACTCCTGTTAAAATAACACTAAAATAACATTTTGACAATAAAAGCAGTTTTGTTGAAAATGGCAAAAGTTGAATTTTCTCCATTTTGTGTAGCTGAACACACCTGCATCACGTTGCTAATGGTTGCTTGTCGCTAGCGCCAACTCTCGTGGAAAATTAATTGCTTCGGACACTTTGGCAACTCACAGACAGCGACTTGCAGTGACTATTAAAATGTCGCGGCATGATGCGATACATTGCCAATTGCTTTCATTGTAGACTATCGGCATGAGTGTGTGGATTCACACACAACACAAAGGCCTGTCAGCTGCTGACAGCAAACTACACTCACCTCTGTCTGTAAGATCCCAGTCTATTTCACACCGCAACCTCCTTCACACACATCCTGAGATTTCAAATGCAATTGCACAGATCTCTCTCTCTCTCTCACGCACACACTTTGAAGGCATTTAGACTCAACATTTGGACCAACAAATATACTCCGCTGTCTGTTCCACTTTCTTCCTTGCTTTATTTCCCTGCTCTTCCGTTCAGTCTCTGCACATTTGTCCCCTGAAGGAGGGCGTCAGAATGTTAATGAATTTTAAATGACTAATAGAGCAGACAGAGAAACCTTTATTCTTTAAAGGCACACCAAGCGCTCAATGACTCTTTTTAAAGCTAGCGTCACCATCTATGACTGCACACTAACTCGATTTCCTTTTTCATTTTCCTCATAATCTTTGTAAATTTATTTTAACTAGAGGCAGAACATATTTTTAATGTTTGTTTAATGTGTTTTAAAACTCAATAGCTCTGTGTTTTTTTGTGTGTCAGGCCAGAAACATATTCAATGCTATTAAGCGGACACAGACTATAATGCTCAGGTCAATGTATTGCAAGTGTATAGTCCTGTTGTACATTAGTGATTTCGGCAACACTTTATTTTAAGGTGTCCTTGTTAATCATTACATGTACTTACTATTATAATAACAATAAATTATGCATAATTACATGCAAGTAGCCCTAATCCTAACCCTAACCATATAGTAAGTACAAGTAGTTAATTAATATTACTCAGTACGTAAATGTATAATTAAACTGTAACAAGGACTGTAACAAGGACACCTTAAAAAAAGTGTAACAATAAACATGTTAACAGTTTAACTTGTTTAGCAAGATTCTCTGAAAACTGTTGTTCCACCAAGACAATAACTGACCTGAAAGAAAGAAGAAGACAACTAATGGAAATTTTCACTAAACACAAAGTATACTTGCAAGAAGCATTCTGAAATATTTCAAAATGCAATGTAAACAGTTCAAAATCAAGCTAATTTAGCTAGAAGAATTTGCGTTTATATGCTTACAGAGTATCTTAGTGTCTACACTGGATTTGACCATTGTCGCTCTGCAACAGCTTCAGGAAGTGTCAAAATGAACATTACAAATCCATTTGTCCTGTTGTCGGTAGTAGCGCAAACGCGTGAAGTACCATATTGTCCAGAATATAAATAGTTTTTTTTTTTTACATTTGAAACATGCTGCAACTGATGTTCCAAAGCTACTTATATACTGCAATAATATATTTAAATAATCAAATCAAGTTTTGCTTTAAATACACTCGTTTAAGCTTGCCAATTAAAAAACATGTTGTTTATAATTAATGCAGTTACAATATATGTTCGTTTTAAATTCATATTTTTCATTCCTGTTCTTGCATTTTAATGTGGAGTGAGGGACAATGCAAGTTTATAGTGTATATAATGTTTGTAAACATTTTCATTTATTTTGCCAGTATTGTACATTATTTCTGAAAGTGTTCTTCTAAAACAACAATGATGCAATTTCAGATCAAAAATTTAACGACGCATCAGTTTAACCTCGGTCTTTTTGTGAATATACTTCCCCACAAATGTAATTCCCACCCTTTTTAATTCGAAAATGCTTTACGTTTTGGTAGTAAATGGCTTGCGAATTGCATTTCTCGTTGACTTTAACTACCATACTGTTTTCTTGAGTTTGTTCTGACAATACATATCTGTGTTGCGTCCCTCACTGTCAAAACACATCAGAGAGAGAAAGAAAAGAGACAAGGCGAGACTATAAAAGAGGAGGAGGGAAGGGGGGCGATAACTGTCTCTTATTTGTTGTCCTCACCGAGTAACAAATAGAACAAGGAAAAGTGACAGAAGGAGAGAAATGGTAAAAAAACACAAAAGAAAAAGCAAAATAAAGTGAGAAAGGCCTTGACAGATGTCTTGAGCCTTTCTCACTCTGGGCGTCAATGTGTGTGTGTGTGACTGTAATTAGTAATATCTCAGGTGAGAGGTAGCTGACAAGGCATGGAGGACAAGTAACCATGGTGACAGCCGAGTGCACTTGTGGGCGGCGGCTCTTGCACCATTTTAGGAAAATGGCCAATCACGGCTGAGCTGAGAGTGTGTGGGCAATTAATTACAACCTCCTGTCAACTGAATCAGACATCAAACAGCACGCCAAGAGACAGAGCACCTGTGTGTCTATCACATGAGTTACCAGTCATGACTGTATGTGTGTGTTTGTGTGTCCAGTCTTGGCCAAGCTGTCTGGGGTATTTAAAAAGCTAAGCCTTGTAGTGAACACATGTATATAAACACAATTTGTGCAGAAATAAAGGCTGCTAGCACCATGGCAGTGTGTGGGTGTGTTTGTGGGCTGGAGGTGGTGCTGGGAGATAAGTGTGTATTTGTGTTGTTTATTGATTTCTTCCGTTCTCTCTTCCTTTAAGGCCATCTCAGATAACACCCACCAATACTCGACTCATCCGGTGGCGTATACGCATGTGTGTAGGTGTGTGTGATCTTTAAAAGAACTAGATCACTGCACAGTGGGGGGGGGGATGCATTGTATCTTGATCCCCATGTCATCAGAGTAAACATATGTAGGCATCTGTCTGTCTCACTTTCCATGTTTGTAACTATCCATTAAACCTTTATCTCACTATCGGTCTTCTCACCTCTCTGACTGCGTGTAAAACTGTCTATCCAACTGTATAACTTTTTCTAATTATATGCTCACCCGTCTCTCTCTCTGCCATAAGATCTAGCCCAAACACTCTGGCAATCAGTACCATAGCAACTGCATGGCAACAACTTACCAAGCGCAAAGATGGAGTTGTTATTATGACAATATCTTCCCAAAACTTTTCAAACTGCACATTTTCAAAGTATATCAGGTCTAGATAGATAGATAGATAGATAGATAGACAGATAAATAGATAGATAGATAGATATTTAATGAGACAGACAATTAACAAGACATGGAGATGGACAGATGGATGGACAGACAGACAGACAGACAGATAGATATTTATTAAGACAGACAATTAACAAGACATGGAGAAAGATGGATGACAGACAGACGGACAGACAGACAGACAGACAGACAGACAGACAGACAGACAGACAGACAGATATTTAATAAGACAGACAATTAACAAGACATGGAGAAAGACGGATGGACGGACAGACAGATAGATAGATATTTAATAAAACAGCTCACTTTAAAAAAAAATCTGTGACATTTATGGTAAAATAAATACAGCTGTGGTTGCCAGAACTTCACCGTAAAAAATATGGTAGCAACATTTTAGGTTTTACAGACTTGACTTAAATTCACAATAAAATACCGTATTTCATTAACTGATGTAATGTTAATAAACCAACACATTGAAGTACTAATATCTGTTTTGAACCATCGTAATGCACTGATAACCACCAAAAACTGGTGGTGATGAGAAAGTCACATGATGAACCAAAGCTCATCACAAACAGCTTTTCTACGAGCTGAGGACAATACTTATATATAGAAGGTGCACAGTGTCATTCACACTAACACTAAACCCCATCATGGTGACACGCATGATACTGAAATAATGCAATAAACATTAATACACAACTAATAAGAAAAAAATAAGAAGAAACATGTTATTTCAACAAAAAAACATCAAATATGAAGTGTCATGCAGGGAATTCTGGGAGTGTCAATTTACAGTTTGTCACTGTAAATTATACAATGACTTTTTCTTTAAAAACCGTATTTTTTAACAGTATTTTACTGTAAAATTACATTAAATGTAATCACATTTATTCACTGAATATAGTATGGAAATTACTGTTAACCAGTTAACAGGTTTTTTACTGTAGCATTTTTACAGTATTTTACTGTTAAAATCACAATCATTTTTTCACAGTGTAATTCTACATGATATTTAATCAATTTTACACCAGACATGATTTTGATTTTGTTCTTTATTTTGAACTTGATTTTGTTCTGTAAATTTTAAAAATGTCTTGTTTATGAAAACTGGCCACTGTAGTTTTTAGGAAATTATATTTCCCTGCAACATTTATAAGTGGGATGTTGAGTACTATTAGCCCAGTTCTGTAAGGTCAGTTGCAGTCTTTTTTTTTTAATTCTTGAGTTTGAACTTTATTTTTTTCTGAAATTTTTTAAATAATTTAAAAAATGACTTCAAGATTGTGAACTGTATCTTTAAATAAAACTTTTAAGAAGTCATCCATCCATCCATTCTATTATCCAAACCTCTTTGTCCTTATTACAGTTGCGGGGAGCTGGGGCCTAACCCAGCGTCTTGAGCCACAGGCAGGGAAACTACCTGGATGAATGTCCAGTCCATAGATTTTAAGAAGTTATTTTCTCTGAATTTCTCTTCCTTTGATATAGCATGAGGTGAAGTTTTACTTCAGCATAATCAATGGCACAGTTTAACGCCGTGTGGCTCAACTTACCCTCTCCCTATGCTCCCATTACCCCTCACTGGGGGCAAGTTGAGCCAAGAGACAGCCTTTTTTTTTTGGAAAAGCAGTTTTCCAAATTTATTCTGCTCACTTTAAACACACCATAAATAAAAACAGGCTCAACTCACCCGCTCTCACCTATTGTGAAATATTATTAAAATTTAAAATATCTGTTTTCTATTTTAATACATTTTAAAATGCAATTTATTTCTTTGATGGCAAAGCCGAATTTTCAGCAGCCGTTACTCCAGTCTTCAGTGTCACATGATCCTTCAGACATCATTCAAATATGATTATAAGAAACATTTCAGGATTCTTTGATAAATAGAAAGTTCTCTAGATAGATAGATAGATAGATAGATAGACAGATAAATAGATAGATAGATAGATATTTAATGAGACAGACAATTAACAAGACATGGAGATGGACAGATGGATGGACAGACAGACAGACAGACAGATAGATATTTATTAAGACAGACAATTAACAAGACATGGAGAAAGATGGATGACAGACAGACGGACAGACAGACAGACAGACAGACAGACAGACAGACAGACAGACAGACAGACAGACAGACAGACAGACAGACAGACAGACAGACAGACAGACAGACAGACAGATATTTAATAAGACAGACAATTAACAAGACATGGAGAAAGACGGATGGACGGACAGACAGATAGATAGATATTTAATAAAACAGCTCACTTTAAAAAAAAATCTGTGACATTTATGGTAAAATACCGGCAGCTGTGGTTGCCAGAACTTCACCGTAAAAAATATGGTAGCAACATTTTAGGTTTTACAGACTTGACTTAAATTCATAATAAAATCACGTATTTCATTAACTGATGTAATGTTAATAAACCAACACATTGAAGTACTAATATCTGTTTTGAACCAT
>NW_015662942.1:518245-518495 GCF_001515625.1 Sinocyclocheilus rhinocerous
ATTATACAATGACTTTTTCTTTTTCACTTCCAAAAACCATATTTTTAACAGTATTTTACTGTAAAATTACGTTAAATGTAATTACAGTAATTACATGAATATATTATGGAAACTTACTGTTAACCAATTAACAGGTTTTTACTGTAGCATTTTTACCATTTTTACATGTTAAAATCACTATCATTTTTTACAGTGTCAAGTCAAGTCAAGTCAAGTTTATTTGTACAGCGCTTTTCACGATACAAATCAT
>NW_015662942.1:519938-532725 GCF_001515625.1 Sinocyclocheilus rhinocerous
ACTGTAAATTATACAATTACTTTTTCTTTTTCACTTCCAAAAACCGTATTTTTAACAGTATTTTACTGTACAATTACGTTAAATGTAATTACATTTATTCACCGAATATATTATGGAAACTTACTGTTAACCAATTAACAGGTTTTTACTGTAGCATTTTTACAGTCTTTTACTGTTAAAATCACAATCATTTTTTACAGTGATATTTTACAAGACAAATATTTAACGACATGGAGACGGACAGACAGACAGACAGACAGAGACAGACAGACATATAGATAGATAGATAGATAGATAGATAGACAGACAGACATTTAACAAGACAGACAGACTTAAGACATGCAGAAAGACAGAACACAGATGGATAGACTGATAGAATGGTAATATTTGGTTGATTGTTAGTGTAGATAGATTTCCTGATTCTTTCTCAGCTTCTTCGTCTCCACTGAGAGGGTGCTGCTATAATTGGTTCTCTCTGTGTGTTGCTCATGAGACAAATGAAAGCGGGTGAGGTTTTCTAAATGACAAATCAATAAAGTGCTTTGCTTACAACTGTCTTAAACACCAACAGAAACAGCGGCCTGTGGGAGGGAGCTTGTGAAGGCTTTTGTGTAGTCATAAAGAACAGTGCTGTGTTTTAGCTGTAATGCTAGCACTGCACTGCAACAACAGCATTACAAAGCAACGTGTACTAGGCCATGATCGCTTCAAAGGAAACGATTTTCACACAAAAGGGCTAATAAGCTAATAGCCACTCGTTAAGACCTTCTGCTCTCGTCAGTGCTTCTGATAACGCTAATGTGTTTTGTTTTCATATGCAAAGTAATGTCGTGTGTAAGAGAATAAACTCAATTACCTCAATGTGGGACAGCTTTGAAAGTGGCAATCCTTGTAAAATTATTATAACAAGTTGTTTTGCAAAGGCTTTTCAAAACCCTTAACCTTCACTATTTAACTTCAGCGTATAATGCCTCCAGCATCGTCTGTGCTACAGACGTGAATGGAACCTCAAAAGTGGTTTACTGATGAGAGTGTGCTATTACTAGTGATAAGACTGATGATTTTCATCTGGTGGACAATAAACTGAATGGAAATATCCCGTAGACTTACACTGAAGGACGAACCCAAGACTTATCTTGAGATCAGAATATCAGGGGTTCTCAACTTCCTTAACCTTTTTGACTGCAAGACCCCCTAATGTCCACAACAATATTCAAAAGCCCCAAGACTCCTCCAGTCATTCATGATTTACTGGAAAAGGATAAGGAATAATAATAAGAATAATAATTTTACTGCTACTACTAATAGCAGTTATTATCTCTATTTGTGCATTAAAATATTTTAGCACTTAGCATAACTAGAAAATCTATAATCATTACACAAATGTTAATGTAGTTTTAAGATTGTATTCATTTACATGATTTTCCATGAGTTTATATCTCACAATCCTGACTTTTTTTTAGCAATAGCAAGTTTATATTCTGCAATTCTGATTTTGTATCTCACAATAGTGAGTTTATATTTCACAATTCTGAGAAAGAAAAAAAAATAGATTAGTGCTTGTACTAATAGATTAGTGCTAGCTACACTACAGTTAGTGTAAATAGCATCTATTCCTAAGAAAATATGCAACTTTCACTTAGTGTAAATAGCGTCTATTGCTATTTAGTGCAAATATCCGCTGGCAAAAAGAAAATAGATGTGATATAAAATTCACAATTACAAGAACCACCCAGAAAACCACAGAAATTGCATAGTAACACATTAAACACCTTAGCAACAACAGAAATACCCCGGCAACCCATAAATTCTGTTATACATTATTATTCATTAGTAGACAAAAATTTATTTCTGCAAACAGCATCAAATGTGAGTGACACATATATTGACATATTATCTAATAAATGAATTCATGGTTTAATAAAATGCATTCATTTAAATAGATTTAAAATAATAAATGTTATTATTTAAAATAACTTTTAATTAAAATGCAACAACAACAACAACAATAATAATAATAATAATAATAATAATAATAATAATAATAATAATAATAATAATTATTATTATTATTATTAATATTATTATTAGTATTTTAATCAAATTTGTCTCTGCAAAACACACCAATTGCTGCTTGACTTTAAAGGCTGCGTCTTTTTATTAGTACTATTAGTATAAATGTTCATGATCAGTCAAGGTTTAGTCATAGATGTGGTATTGAACTTTATGTGAATGAAAATGAGGCTGTAAGTGATAGAAGAATGATTTGTTGAATATTATGTATGTATGTATGTATGTATGTATGTATATATTTATTTATTTATTTATTTATTTATTTATTTATCAAAAGTGTGCCATCTGAATGTTCAAAAGCCAACCCAAACTGACTGTACACCCATCCCGTACCGCCTCATTTTCATTTATGTCAAGTTAAATTGAGGTTAAACAGTCTAGGTTAAGGATTTATTACATACTGATAAGATAGCAATGTCTATTCAGCAGACATACATTACTGGTAAAATAATTTCTCACATTTCGCAGTACATTTTGCATATGTTTGTGAGTATATATATAAAATAAATTCTTTAAAAGAAATGAGCTGATTGCCATGCATTATTCTCCACATATAGCGCGATCTGAACCCTAAACACATTTTGTCAAAAAAAGCCAGTTTTGTCCACTTTCAAGGCATCGCGAGTTCACGTTTGTTTGCAGAAGCCAATAAGGGCCCTTGTTGTTTTTGAACAGAAGCCGATAAGTCAATTTTAGCGAATCAGCGCGCTGTATTTAGGTCAGGTGACAAGGCTACTTTCACTTTGAAAAGACGTGCTAGCTGAGTGGAGTTTCGTCAAAGCTGACTAAAAGTGATCGAGGATGGAGAATTTCGACGAACGTGATGAACCTGTGATATCTTCCTCAGGGCGAAAAAGGAAAATAAAAGCTGAAATGTTTTCACGGAACCTTGCAGAGAGAGAGAGAAAGAAACTGTGACACTCTAAGTGAAGTTCAAACTTCATCCTTTGACCTGTCCTTCTATCAAACAGCATCTTCTCATCAACTCCTAAATTTGATGTGTATGTGTGTGTGTGTGTGTGTGTGTATCTACCAAGCACCGAAATGGATATGTGAGAAGCGATCAGGCGAAAAATAGCCGCCACACACCAGGGCTGGATCTGATGAGCTGATGGCACACATACACACATCCCACACTCAATATTTTTAAGAGACAGGATCGTATTTGCCAACCTATCAATTCATTTGTGTATGTGTGTGTGTGATGGATGTGTTGAGCGTGGAAAACAGGTCAGTGGTGCGTGTGTGTCCTGAATTCTGGTCACTTCTTAATGAAACATGTTCAGTTTTTTGTCTGCCTGTTTCTAGGTATGTGTGTGCGCTTATTGAACAGTGGTCTGTCATCTCTCTGTCTGTGGTCGATATAAGCATCCTCTAGCTGGCAGGGGGCTTAGAAGTGCTTAGATGTCCCACTAAAATGCCTTTCTTACTTCAATCTAAACAATACAGATCTGTATCAGCCGATCAAACCGGAGAGAAAGAGATTGAAATAGAAAGCAATACGGATGCCTACTGTATATGCTGGAGGCACATGAATACCTGAGTACTTTGAAATGACAACAATGATTGATCTTCAACAGTATCTGTGTTACTTGACCTTTTATGAAATTCTAACATTTGAAATCAAACCATTTTACACAAATTGAAATCTAATAATAACTATATGGATATGTGCCAAAAAGGCAGCGGCACCTATAGCTGTATGGTGGGTCATCTGGGCTATAAAGAAGAACTTCATTCATAATTGTTTGAATTATGCAGTGTGTCAACACTGTACTCAATGACTTTAAAGATTTTTTTTTTACAATAATTATTCTAGCTATATATATATATTTTTTTTTTTGTCTTTTGATGAGAATATACATGAAAAAAATTATGAGAATGTCAGATCAAACTTTTAAACATAACATGTAAGAATCAAATAAAAGATTTATCAACATAAAATATGAAAACTGTCCTAAGCACTTTTTAACCATAAATGTTAACATACTTTAGAGATTAATTTCCCATGCATGAGAGACTATTTAGGATATTGTATTATATATAAAGGCATATTCACAACAAATTACGCATTCTCACTGACAAGTAACTTAATCCTAAAATAATAATAATAAGAAGAAGAAGAAGAAGAAGAAGAAGAAGAAGAATTTAAAAATAATAACAACAACAGCAGCAGCAATAATGAATCACACATATTGTGTAATTAATTGCAACCTTACCTTTCAAAATTTGACATCATACAAATATAGTTTTACACTTAATCTCCAAATAAATCTCTAACATAAATATTTTTGTTGTTTTTCTTTCATTCATTCATTCATTCATTCAGTCATTCATTATTTTGTATTTTACATTTCAAATCTTTGTAAATTTGAATACGTTTAATTTTTGAATTGTATATTAGTATCATTCATACCAAAACTAATCCTGAACTTGAAAAAAAACATGTTAAATAGTCTATTTTATTTGTGTCCTCATTTACTCATCCTTATATTGTTTTAAACCTATTTGACTTTCTTTCTTCTGTGGAACATACATGGAGATGTTAGGCCAGATTTCAGGGACTGACAGCCTCAGTCACCATTCACATTTAATACTTGTTTTCCTCCATACAATGTAAGTGAATAGTGATCAAGGCTGTCATTCTACCAAACATCTTTTGTTCCACAGATTTAGAACGACATGACGGTGAGTAAATAAATGTAGGACGGTGACACTGTTTTAGAGAGACAACAATTAATATAGATAGATAGATAGATAGATAGAAAGAACCCCACAATGTACTCGACTACAAAAAATGACCAAAACGTCCACCCTTACACCAAAATGCACACTCCATGTGTCATATTTTTCTTAATGACAGCGTGCATGGCAACGTAACCCTGGAGTATTGATGACACAGAGTGATAGCTAAGCAGATTGTAAATGCAAGCACAGGCAGCATCATACTGCAGAGCTGGTTAGAGCATATCCCACAGAACTGCCAGTGACACACAGGAGAATGATGCAACACTTTCATGCCACAAGGAAACTATTGCACTCGCACACACATACACAAGAGAGATGACAGCCCAAGAACCCCAAATCCCCTTGACTAATCCCACACCATCACAGAAAGAGAGAGAAATATAGAATTTAATAAAAAGAATGGAAGGAGGATTAAATTAAAGCAATGTGGAAGAAAGCCCAAAGTGCACGCTAACTGCTATATTGATGAAATATTCGGCATCACCCGTTAAAAATATCCATGCCTGACGTACAAATACAAGAAAGACCAATCGCAATTCAGCATGCAAATGACTGACTGGGAGACCAATCACATTTCAGTTTCAAAAAATTTAAACATTGTTAATGTAAGACGAGGGAGATTTTCAAACTTCAGTCTTAAAGGGGAAGTACACTCAACCAATGGTGTTATTTTGAGGCGGGGCAATCTGTTTGCCCAACCAATGACAGATGCAGAAGTGTTTGTAGAACAGTTTGAAAACAGACGTTATTACAATTTCATTTGAGTCAGATCTCAAAAACAAAAATTATTTGATAAGTTATTTATTTATTAATTTTTCATGGCTTTACTTGTTATTGCATCAATGGTGTTGAAAAGTGAAAATGTGTTGCCTGTCAGTAGCTGGACTGTCAATATTGTATTCAATCAATCAATAAAAATCACATGCAATAAATGAGATCTTTAGTAAAAGACCAATGTGTTATGTAATTTCTTGTGTCCGAATTATTGTCCATTTTTATCTACTTTATTTTTTTTATTTTATTCAACTATTTATTTTTATGCTTATCAGTATTCTTTGACCAGCTGTTTAGAAGCAGACTAATAATGTATAGTAAGACCAGGAGCACTGAATCAATACGATTAAAAATTGTATAACTAGCCTTAAGCATCTTAAACCACCTACAGAGCACACACTAATCACCAACCTGAGCGTGTGCTAATCATTACATTTATTTAATCAAGAAACCATATACTTAACTGTACAGTTTACATTTCTAATGTGGTGTTTGTTATATTAAATCCATTACAGAACAGATATGCAATTCTTAATAATGATGTATTAATAAAGATGCATTTTACAACTTCCGTAGAATAGTATTTGTTTTCCTTGAAAAACCTGATCCATAAAATTAAACAGGCTATTTTGCTACTGCACCTTTAAGAATTCCTAATGCAAATGACCTCGGTTATGATTGGCTAAACTCTGTGCAATGACATACATACAGTTCACAATGTTGTTCATCAGAGTGGGTCAAGTTGTTTAATACAGGAGGATATGAAAAAGTGGTTTGTCTTATGTTGATGAGCGTATGCTTGCGACAAAATCATCTGAATGTACTGTTTATGAAAAGCAGCATTTAATTAAATTTTAAAATGGTATGCAAATTCATGGAAATAAATATTATTTAATAAAAAAATTATTCACGGGTAGCATTAGGATCTACTGTCAGACCGCATTCATTCGTTCACCATGAACAAGCAAACAATGAAAACAGAAATAATGAAAACCAAAGAAAAGCCTGTTTAGGAGATGTTCTTTCATTTTTTGATGGTCAAGTTGCAACAAAAAGTGTATCGCTTCAAAATAAGGGGTGTCTATCCTACAGCAGATAGCAAGTGCCAAAACATGTTTGTGCTATTGCTTGGCAAGATTTTGCTATATCAAGGCAACCTATCATTTTATTCCAGAATATTTAAACTTTGCCATGTCCTGTGGTGTGCCCACAATTGCCAAAGTGTGCAGGCACAGTCAGATGCCACCAACCCCCTGTGTGAGTGACAGGAAAAATGGAAGAACTGAGAGAGGAGGAGTGATAGAGAAATGGGCAATAAAGTGGCAAGACGTGGCGGGTGATGCGGAGAATGAAGGGAACTTTTGAGAATTGAAATGAATTCGAGAATGAGCGATTGTCAGGGAGGTGCACAGTGAACTGTACATGTGAAAGAAAGCGTGAACCTGGATGAGGAGGAGTAAAGAAAAATGTGTAAAAAATGGAAGTAAATGTGTAAACAAAAAGAGTATTATTATTATTATCATCATCATCATCATCACTAAACCGTTCAACACAGTATTTCTTATTTTTGTTGGTGTTTGTTTATTGATTGATCTGACTGACTGACTGACTGACTCATTGATTGATTGATTGATAGTTTTTTATGTGACCATTAGCATTCCCACAGATTGTGAATATGAACGTGAATTGTGAATATGACTGTTAAAAGGCTGATAGAGTTTATAAGCAACAAAACAAATCAAAACAAAACAAAAATATATATATTAGGCATTAAACAATAAAATAGAATGGTACAAAAACATGTCTGGACTTGTTTGTTTGCTTGTTTTCAACAACATTTGCATATTGCTTTAAACATTTTAAATCAATTGTGCAACAATCTCTGTTTGGTCAATCCTTCGCCCATTTCAAGTGAACATGAAAGAAAAGTAAAGAAAAGAGGATATATTAAGATGAATGGACAGATATATGGAGATGCTCAGAGAAGGGCTGGAGTCGCTGCAGCGCTGATCTGGGCTGTATAATAAGTGGGCTTACGGATCAGTGCTCAGCCAATCCCACAACCCCTATCAAACTGACAGCATGCTGCACATACGTTACACATCACTGCCTCTCAAACACACACACACACACACACACACACACACACATACACACACACACATACGGGGAGATGGAGAGCAGGGTTAGCAGGTGAAGTTCTTTAATCGGCAACATGGATTTATTTTCAAACATTCACTCATACACACAGTGGACTGGGAATATGTGACCTCTGTGATGTGTCTGGAGATCAGAAATTAAAATACACTGTTTATAGAATTAGTTATTTTTTCATAACTAAACAAGTGAGGCTTTTAAAGCAAAGTCTGAAAGAGGATTAAAAAATAGGACAGGATAGTCCACACACACACACACACACACACACACACACACACAACAACAACACTAACTAAGGACATACCATAACAGACTTCTTCTGGTTTTATATTATGCTAATTATAAGGACACTAAATCCTGAAGGGAAAAAACGTAAGCACTTTAGAAATGAAATGGGAAAATGAATGAATGAATGAATAAATGAACGAATGAATGTATTTATTTATTTATCTATTAATCCTGACTAATAAATAGTCAGGATTTTGGATCAGTGAAAATAAAATAAAATAAAATAAAAAAAATACATTTATATTTCCCATTTTGTTTCATTTCTAAAATGTATTTATTTCCTTGAGCGTCTTTTAGAATGTAATTTATTAATGTGATGGCAAAGCTAATTTTTGTAAGCCATTTCTTGATACATACATATTTTTGAGAATTCTTTGATAAATAGAAAGTTCAAAAGAACAGCATTTATTTAAAATCACACACACACACACACACACACACACACACACACAGAGAAACACGAGCACCAATGCAAGTGATTTTCTGCTTGCTGTGTTAATAGTTATAGGTTCATGAACACGTTTCTGTAAAGGTTTTTCTGCTCTCGGCTGTTTAACCTCACGCTGCGTTCACAATCAGCTGCATGCACACACATTCACACACACACATATACATTTACATATACATAAAATTTCTTTCTCTTTATTTATTCCTTCCCTTTCTAGCTTGTACTTATTTGAACAATGCCTAAAACTTGGTATTACAAGCACTTCCTGTGTCTGTTTGCCTCTTTAAGAAGAATCGCTTTATGTATTCCCCAATTGTAAGTCGCTTTGGATAAAAGCGTCTGCAAAATGACTAAATGTAAATGTAAATACATATTTTTGAGAATTCTTTGATAAATAGAAAGTTCAAAAGAACAGCATTTATTTAAAATCACACACACACACACACACACACACACACACACACACACAGAGAAACACGAGCACCAATGCAAGTGATTTTCTGCTTGCTGTGTTAATAGTTATAGGTTCATGAACACGTTTCTGTAAAGGTTTTTCTGCTCTCGGCTGTTTAACCTCACGCTGCGTTCACAATCAGCTGCATGCACACACATTCACACACACACATATACATTTACATATACATAAAATTTCTTTCTCTTTATTTATTCCTTCCCTTTCTAGCTTGTACTTATTTGAACAATGCCTAAAACTTGGTATTACAAGCACTTCCTGTGTCTGTTTGCCTCTTTAAGAAGAATCGCTTTATGTATTCCCCAATTGTAAGTCGCTTTGGATAAAAGCGTCTGCAAAATGACTAAATGTAAATGTAAATATACACATTCACAAACATATGTGTATTACACATGGAAATATAGCAGGATTTGATTTTGCACATTACAACAGAGAAACAAACTACTGCAGCATGTTTTTGAATAATTTGGCAGGCAGATCAAATAATCTGTCAACAAAAACATGGCAGATATTACTTAACTAGAGGCTACATTGGACACAATACTCTTCATATTTCTTATCGCTAGAGTGTATACTATATGTACTGTAGCGTCTGGACCAATCAGACACACCATTTTTCATTTGATTTGGTGGGTATTTGGTGGGTCCCTGCTAGTACTGAATACAGTATGCAAATGTTCCAACCTACAGTACTAAATTTGCCAAAATGAAAAATGTCCCACAATGTGGGTATGTAAACTATAGTAAAATAGAAATGATTAAAAATTATATAAAAATCAAATTATTTTTTAAAAAAGTTGAAAATATCAGTGCTAAAATTAAAAGGAAAGAATGAAGAAGAAGATGAAGAAGAAAGAGACCTATATATAATATAAATAACACAAGCCAAATATAGGCATGTATGAAACACTATAGAAAGAATGGAGCGAGAACTGAATGGAAACATGAAGAAAAAATTATGCGAAAAAGAGATGCGCGGGTGCTAACAGACGTGCAGGAAAGACGAAACAGGCAAAGCAGCTGAACGACGCTGATGATGTGAAAGGAGAACAAGGAAGACCGGAAAAGAACGTGTGTGTGTGTGTGTGTGAGTGGGAGGTGTGAGAGAACCGGAGGAGGAGAGATTCACACTGAATTTGTGAAGAGAGGAAAGAAAAAGACAGAGACAGAGAGAGAGAGAGAGAGAGAGAAAGAGAGAGAGAGAGAGAGAGAGAGAGAGAGTTCAATCCAATCCAGAAGGTCCCTCCCACACATAACAAAACACATTCTCATCAAGACTACACACAAACACACACACACTCTCTCTTGAGGAAATCTTGCATCACCACCATTTCATGCTTAGTTTACCGACACTTCATACAACTCGTTTTGTGTTGCTCTGACAAAAATCCTAACTAGGCTTTCATTAGCAATGCAACACATGTGCAAGTGACTGAAAGCGAGGCTTTCGTTTGGTTCTCCGCTCTTGTTTACAGGGTCGCGCGCCATTCACAACTGAATTAGGAATGATGTTTAAATTACAATTCAATTCTAACTGAAATTAAGTTGAGATGGAAATTAGGAAACAAACACCAGTTTCAATTCAAGTAAGTAAGTAAGTAAAGCTAAAATGGAATGAAGTTCTCATAAGTGCTGTTATTAGTTTTTTTTAATTTTTTTATTGTACGTTTCAGTTTATAGTACAAGTTACAGTAGTAATGGATGTTTAAGTTTATGGGAAAATAATTTATTAATAGTAATAATAGTAGTATAATAATAGTATCAGTACTAATAGTAGTAATAGTAATCAGTAGTAAAAGTAATCATTGGGATATTTTTTTTTCTTTAAAACTAATTATATATATATATATATATATATATATATATAGTAACATAAATGTCTTTACTGTCACCTTGTGATCTATCTAATTCATCCTTGCAAAAAATAAAAAATAAAAATAAAGAAAAAAAATCACAGTATCATGGTTTCCACAAAAATATTAAGCAGCAAAACATCAACATACTACTACTACTACTAATAATAATAATAATAAACATTATTTAAACGACAACTTTTTGTGTATATGTCTCAACATCTTTTGGGTGTGGCCAGATTATTACTTATTTTTTTTAACCATGCTTGATTAGTATAATAGTTAGGATTATTAATAAAATGCATTTGCATGTCTCTTTGGATGGTTCTTCAATTATTTTTGCATGCATACAATGCAGCACACAGGGATCTTGGAGACAATCCTACCTCTATTTTCCTGACAAAGCTTTGAATAGATTTGATTGACAGTATGGGTGGCATCAGCAAACAGACCAATTAAATGCATCTGCATACAGCTCAGAAAAAAAGAAAAAGAAAAACGTTACGTGTAGGTGTGTGTGTGTGTTTGTGTGTGAAAGAGACAGCCTATATGCATATGAATTATACTGTGGGGAGCCAGTGTTTGTATGTGTGTGTGCTTATGAAAATGCTGGAGTGTGTGTCTCGTCACAGGCAGTAATTAGTGCAGACAGTGTTTTGATGAGCGGATATACTGCTGAAGCTTACTTAATGAGAGTCTCTGGGTGTGTTTCTATGTGTGTGTGTTGGAGACAGTTGGTGAAATAACAAGCTTTAGCTCTTCCCAAACACCTGCGCCTACAACTCCCATGACCTCTCAATGTAAACGGGTCATGTGACCCTGTGAATTCCATCAAAAATAAGTAAGCTTCAATTGACTGATCAAAAAAAAAAAAAAAAGGTTTTCACAGAAATTAAACATGGACTTTTTAAGTTTAGTTCAGTCAAATAAATAAATAGTGCTATTATTTACTCACCTTCATGTCTCTCCAACCCATATGACTGACTGGAAACAGAATGTACAAAGTTACCTGGTCTTTAATATTGTTTTCAAAACTTGACAAAAATGTTATTTTAAGCTTCAATTGACTGATCAAAAAAAAAAAAAAAAAGGTTTTCACAGAAATTAAACATGGACTTTTTAAGTTTAGTTCAGTCAAATAAATAAATAGTGCTATTATTTACTCACCTTCATGTCTCTCCAACCCATATGACTGACTGGAAACAGAATGTACAAAGTTACCTGGTCTTTAATATTGTTTTCAAAACTTGACAAAAATGTTATTTATGTATTGTTTATGGAACTTTTTTTCCTTAAATATTTTAGTTGGATGGTCATGTATTTTTTTTAAACGTTACTACTGTTTAGAACAACCAAAGAACATCCAGAAATCACATTTCCATAACTTAATGAGAATGTTGGAAAACTGTAATTTGATAGCTGAGAACGTTACATGTGGACTGGGAATATCCAGTTCCAAAAATCATAAATGCAATCAGAACAACCAGTGTTTATTTAATTTATTATTTATAATTAAATAATGAATTTAATTTATAATTTATTATAAATTTTTAATTTATCGGAGTCAATAGAATTGATTTGCACAAAGACCAGATAAAAAATGAAGAGCATGTGATTGAATGAGATATTTAATGTTCATTAATTCTTTTATTCAGTCTCTGAAGCGTGAGGGGAGAGAGACACCAACGATCTTCTCAGCTGCTCTCATTATGCGTTGAAGTGACTTTCTTGGCCAGTGCTGCGGTGTTGTCAGTCCAGGAGAGATCCTCTGTAATGTGCACACCCAGGAACTTGGTGCTGCTCACTCTCTCCACAGTCGCACCATTGACGGTCAGAGGAGTATGCTGAGTGTGCACTCTCCTGAAATCAACAACAATCTCCTTCGTCTTCTCCACATTCAGAGAGAGATTGTTGTCACTGCACCACCCGGCCAGGCGGCTCACCTCGCTCCTGTAGTTTGTCTCATCTCTGTTG
>NW_015662942.1:532769-580579 GCF_001515625.1 Sinocyclocheilus rhinocerous
AAGGACCGGGGGATGTGGGAGCGCTGGGGGGTCTGGGGTTCAGAGTTCAGTGGTGCATGGGGCAAGAGAGGGGAGGAGGGGCAAGGTCGGGAGGGAGTTCAGCTTCCTGACAGCCTGATGAATGAAGCTGTCCTTCAGTCTGCTGGTCCTGGCCTGGAGACTCCGCAGTCTCCTCCCTGATGGCAGCAGACTAAAGAAGCTGTGAGTCGGGTGGGTGGGATCACCTGCAATGCAGAGGGCTTTGCGGGTGAGACGGGTTCCATAAATATCCTGGCGTGAGGGGAGAGAGACACCAACGATCTTCTCAGCTGCTCTCATTATGCGTTGAAGTGACTTTCTTGGCCAGTGCTGCGGTGTTGTCAGTCCAGGAGAGATCCTCTGTAATGTGCACACCCAGGAACTTGGTGCTGCTCACTCTCTCCACAGTCGCACCATTGACGGTCAGAGGAGTAAATAAACCTGAATGAACATCTCATGCCTCATGTAATAGTTCAATCTGTGTTTCAACCACGAAAAGACGTCAAAAAAGCAGCTTGTAAACAAAATGTCACGTAGCATTTACCTCAGGCAAGTCATCAGTGTCCGCAGCTCGTTAGTTCGCCATAAATGAAGTCGTGAGAAGAGCATTTCACGAAATATTACACTATATACTCATTGTATTTTACTTTACCTGTTAGTGATGTCTTAATTAATGTATGTTTAAATAAATCTGTTATGATAATTTATGACAGTCACTGTGTAAATGAATATATTTCAACAAAAAATAGAAATGTTATAATTTAGAAGTTAATTTAAAAACTGCATTATGTGCAATTTACATGTTTGCATACCAGTTTTTTAAGTTGAGAGTTGATTATTATATTTAAAAATAAATAATAATTAAATTTATGTTTGGGCTCTATTGTTAACTGTAACCTTATAATAATGTAAAAGGGATCACTATAGTTTTTAGAGCATAAGCTGAGGTAGATTTTTTTTTATTATTTTTTATTAAATTTATTTAAAGAAATAGCAATTTGTTCAGTAAACCACAGTTTAATAATAATAATAATAATAAAAAAGTTTAGTTTTTCCCCCTGCTGTACCGAAACCATACCGAACCGTGACATCAAAACCAAGGTACATACCGAACCGTCATGTTTGTGTACCGTTACACCCCTAATATATATATATACACATGTATGTATGAAAATGTAAATGAGCCTATGATAACATTCAAAAATGAAATAATTGACCCTTGAGGCATCTCTATTTTTACTTTTTTTCCTTCTTCTTTTGCAGTAAGGTGTGAGGGTGCAGAGCTCACATTTATTTGCCTTTAATATGATTAACAGTGCTGGATTGTCACTCAGCCACAAACACTCTGCTTATCTTGCCTTGCAGAGAGGGCTCTCCGAGTCTTCTTATAACCGCAATCAGGGCTCGACTCTTTTGACTGAGCGACATTCAAAGACTGCTGGCGCTCACTAAAAGACTTCCGAGAACATATCTACACACAAGCACACACGCAGACACCTTTAAAAAGAAAAGACGGTTATAGCCATCAAAGCGGAGGATGCATTAAGTGTGTATATTAAGCAGAGTACACACACACACACACACACACACACACACACACACACACACACACACACACACACACACACTCGAAAATGCTTGAGCCCAAAGCGACATTAAAGCACTGCCATTACTGTTTTTATTACTGTATTTTTATGAGGAAAAAAAATTGCTTTTCATGTGCAAGACATTTTCAATTGAAGAGGGGCAAAACTGCCGGTAATTGAAGAAAGTATTGTGTAAACCGTGTATTTAGAAAAGTCTTTCCTTGAAATATTTGCAATCAGTGATACTCAAATCTGAAGCCCCGTCTATAAAAATGGAACTGAGTGTTCTACATAAGAATTTGAGCCCTAATCTAATTTTAGCCAGTGAGTTTACCCAATGAAAGCTAATACATACACAACCAGATCTCTTTAAAATTCACTCTACTGTATAATAATGTTTCTCTCTGGTCTTTCTCATAAGCAGCCTTAAGGAGTAGCTAATTATAATTTGTGATGCTAACTAACTTAATCTTTCAGTAGCATAAACAACAATACATAGACTAGCTAACTAGATAGATAGATAGATAGTTTCAAAGTAGCTTCCCCAACAAATTTACACACAAAGAGAAAAACCAACATACACAACAAAAATCCTGCTAAAATCAATCCCAATCTGGAAATCCAGAATGAACTAGTCACATAAAAACACCAACAATTTGATGATCTAACTGCTGGCTTCTCACCCTGTAGTGAGAAGTTTAACAAGTGCAAGACTTTCAGTTTTCAGCAAAGGAAATGTGTAAACGAACAACATTGTTTAACCTTCACCGCCTCAGCTGCTGTTGAGAGTCTGTCAGCCATTTTGAAAACACCAGTGGGGCCTAACTGAAGAGTTTTCTGTTGATACGCTTTGAAGTCTAACAGCTACTGACCTCTATTTCTATAGGCAGGTTTATCCAGAATGAAATGAAGCAATGAATGACAGAAGAACGAGAGAAAAAGAGGCAGAAGAGGGGAGAGAGATATTGAACCCGACAGGCTGAGAGTAAACTTAAATTAAACACACCCAACACTATCAGATGTAGAAGAGAGGAGAGCTGGCTGACGGAAGGTAGGTATATGAGTGCAAAAAGAGGGAAAATAAGAGATAGACGGGTAGAAGGATTTATACTATGTGTGTGAGAGAACGAACCCCTGAGTAAATGTGCTCGTGCTTGAGACAGACTGTCAGGAATGCTGGAGGATTTCATTACAAGCCCACTTTGACTGGCAGCATGCTTCAACATTCACTTTCTCTGTCTCTCACATGCACGGTCATTTCGGCAGCTCCCCAGTGCTCAATATCTAGTTGTTAATCAATCAATAGAAGTAAATATAACGCAAGGCATCAAGGAGGACAATTAGATAGCCAGTAAACAAATACACATTTCACTGTCAGAGAAACAGATCCAGTCATGCAACACTTGAAGAGATTCTCAAGCTGAACTAAATGAATGTGCCATCTTGATAGAAAACCTACTAATAAACACCAAAGTTTGTCAAATCATACTTTAAAAGAGTAGGTCACCCCAACATTTTAATTGTGTAGTTTATTCAGCCTCATGTTGTTCCAAACCTGTACCAAGATGAAAGGCAAAAAGAGAAATTTAACCAAAACCTCATGCTGTTCTTTTCCTTTACAGTGAAAATGGAAGCTGATTTACTCAGTCAGCGAACATGGCATCTGAACACTACTTTGCTATTTTTGCTTGCAGTTGTTTTGCTTTATTTCTAGATCATCATACATCATACTCTGAGGTTACCCAGGTTATCAGAGCACAGTCACACATACACACTGAACTTTTATTCTCTTGACAAACAAAAAGATGTAGAATGAAATTTAAAGAACAATTTAAAGTCCACATGTCATACTAACTAGAACCTATACTTTTAACGCTGCAGTTCCAATCACATAACTTTGCAATGTTGGTTTGCTAACATTAATTGGAACTATGGTTTTGGGAAACACTGAATAATTGCAAACTATTTTTCTAACAACGGCACTTGTGACCATAATTGGATAATAATGGTAAATCATTTTGAAAAAACCCTAGGGGCCAGATTTACTATAAGCTTGTGCCAGCATACACCATCTTTTGGCATTAAATATTACTGTAAGGATTTACTAAATATGCAAGTGAAAAATTAACGCTGTAAAGGCATGGACACAGTTATTTTTGCGCCTGACCTTACTGAATATGCATTTGTAGGAGTTTCCCTTTCAGACGCAAAATTTATGGGAGGAGAGTATTAAAATGAATCACGCAACGCGATTTACTAACGTTTGCGCATGTCAAATGTCTTTTGGCATTAAATATTACTGTAAGGATTTACTAAATATGCAAGTGAAAAATTAACGCTGTAAAGGCGTGGACACAGTTATTTTTGCGCCTGACCTTACTGAATATGCATTTGTAGGAGTTTCCCTTTCAGACGCAAAATTTATGGGAGGAGAGTATTAAAATGAATCACGCAACGCGATTTACTAACGTTTGCGCATGTCAAATTACTGGTATTTGCGCCATTATTTAATGCCCAAAAAGTATTTCTTAAAGCAGCTGGTAATTTGCGCTGCTGTTGGTAGATTGCACTAGTCATTATGGAAATGATCTGGCTGCGTCTGTGTTCTTTAATGTGCGCATTGTTAGTAAATCACCCGCAGAATTTTCCTCTCCCAACGGTGCTATTATGGAATTGCGCTCTAATGCTAATTTGCACTGTTTAGTAAATCTGGCCCCTAGGTCGCTAACACATAGACTGCAATTCCATTTAGTGCCACTAGCTGTCCAAAAATGACTCATGTCATATTTAAGACTTTATTTGCTGAAAACCGATGTGCATTGACTGCAATTATTTATTGTAAACAATCACAATATGAAGTGTTGTTTTTGTTGGAGTTTCGAAAGCCCATCATCTCTTTTTGTGTTCCACGGAAGCAGAAAAATGATACAGGTTTGGAATGACAAAATGGTGAATACATAATGCCTGAATTTTCAGGTGAATGATTCATTTTAATATCTGGCAAATCTGTCAGATAAAACGCTCTTTATTATATATAATCAATGCTCTGCAACCACAGTATTAGGTGATATGTGTGATAAACTTTTGAGGAAAGATGTGGCGAATTTTAATGTGGAATCAGTCTTGTGTAAAAGAGAGAGACAGACAGAGAGAGAAAGATGTGCGTGGGCAGGTAATAAGCAGACTTTTTTTTTTTCAATATAGCAGGAAAAGCAACAGCAATATCTTTGCACTAATGGTCTTGTTAGCGACAACAGTGGTAATGCACTCCACATCTCACACACTTTCTATTAAAACACACATACAGAAAGAAATAAGGATGGAGACATTTTGAATTCTCCTCAATTTAAACAATCTACAGTGAAATAAAACACACACAAAAAAAAAAAAATTGTAATAATAATAAAATAAATAAATAAATAAAACCTAGTTTTACTAAGGAACTAATTCACACACAATCACACAATTCCAGAAGACTGATGTAACAAAGCGACAAACAAATACAAAAGGCAGTAAAGAAATTCCTGTGGGAGCCATTTTTTTGACTCGTCTTGTGGAGTGGAGAAAGCAGAAGTGATTAGATCACATTATTATCTCAGACCATTAGGGACAAAACACATGCACACATCAGCGCAGAACACATGTTTTCAGTCAGATAACAAACCCTTACAGCGCTGACAACTCAATCAAACATACAAACACATACGATCAGCTCTGAGTGTTTGTGGTTTGTTCTCCTTTCATGCTCATTGAATATCTTATTTGTGACCTTTTTCTGCTCTATGAACTTTACAGGGCATCTCTTACATTATATTTTAATTTTCAAAAGTGTTTCCAGGGATTCTATATGCAGTATTGATATTCTTAATGATTTTTTTAACCCTTTCATTAAGTAAAACTTGCAAGTAAAGCAAAACATTTCAAATCAGTGAGGAATTCTCTGTTTTGAATATTAAAGGGGGTCATATTATACACTTTTATAGCTATGTTTAGCTTTATCCCCCTTGTTAGCCAAGTTTTCTTGAAACACAAAGGAAGTAGGACCTCATTGTTCCCTTAGTGTTGCCTACTACATCAGGTATTAGCACAATCGGTCTCCTACATTAAATTTTCTTCATTTGCATACTTGTGTAATCCTTGGTCTTGGCGGAATAGATCTGCTACGCTGCTGCTGCTGTTGGTTATTGCTGTTGTTGTAGATTATTGCTGCTACTGCAAAGCAAGTTCAGGAACTTGCTACTCCCAATATATATGCTGATTGTGGCGGGGGGGGCGTGGTTCAGCGAAGTCTGCAGCGGGAGAGAGAGACTGGGACTCGTGGCGATTCCGTAGCCGGAGGAGGAAAAGCGGATTGAACTGAGTTTATGCCTTGGCAGAGTGAGCACGCGCTGGAGGCGCGCCGTTTGTGTTTAGTTGAAATTTAGAGAAAGAAATAAAAGAGCCACGAGTCTCCAAACCGCCTACCTGAGTCACTTCCTTCTTCCCCTTATGAACTTTGTTACACTGATACAATGTTGTGAGCATTTAGGTCATACTGCTACTGCACAAATATCATATAAAATAACCCATAGCAGATCTATACAGGTGGAGCTGGGAGAGGTGGAGGGTTTCGAGGAACTCTATAAGCGCACTGCTCTAGTGAATGCTAACCAGCCATTTAAATGTAAAGCATCAAGCTTACTGGCTGCGTATGCAACATGAACCAATCAACTTGTTTCAAGTAGTTTAACGCTGTGAATATCATCAATTTGCGTTAACAACTCACCAGCCTGCGACACCTAGAGTGTCATGACAGAACTTGGCATTTGTCTTAATTTATTTTTTCCAAGCGTCACAAATTACGCAAAAATTCATGTTCACATAATGAGTATTGTTTTTTTTTGTTTACAGCACTGCACATTCGGTTCCGTGTGTGAACAATATGAAAGGGCTGTACCCTGTTAATCCTGTTTAGAGAGAGCAAATGGCACACACTCCAAAACACAGTGTACTGAAACAGCATTGTGCTAAGAGGCTTACAGGAAAAGTGTCACACATGTCGGCATAAGTGTGTGTCGGCATGCAGAGAATCCTGAAGTATTTGTAATCATAATGGTGTCTGTACGAAATGGCAGCACTTGACTGGACGGTAAGGGTTTCTTTAAGTCAGCAAATGTTGCAGCATCAATCCTAACAACTTGTCCCAACATACACACTCCCACATACACACAATTTTTATGCTGTTGTCTTCCTTGCAGTGAAACTGATTAAAATGACTAGCTTTCTGCACAATGCTATGGAACACCTTCACCTTTCTTTCTCACTTCCTTTATCAAGCTCTTTTTCTCTCATTCTGTGTGACTCTCCAGACCCTTAGCGGCATGTCCCACAGTGAATTGTTCGTAAACTTCTCACCGGATCAGGTCTCACATCTGCTGCAACTGCATCAGTAATGCATTTTCTTGTGTGTGCGTGTGAGTGTTGAGTACTCGGCTTTGATGTTCTGATGTTCTCCCATGATTACACCCAGATAATGTCACCAAGTCTTCTGTGTCAGTTCACTCATTTCATCAAGATTCACAAACACTTGTTTGGACGCTCACACAACACACACACACACACACACACACACACACACACACACACACATGCAAATACATATTCAGGGAGACAGAAGAGGGGCTTCCTGTACCCCAGAGCCCTGTATACGGCAAAAGACGAAAAACTGAGGAAAAAAGATAAAAAACTTAACAAGAAATACTAGATTTTTACATTTTCTGAAAATATTGCTTCTATTTGCAAAACTTGTGTCCAATGTTGGTCTTGGAGGGCTAACATCCTGCAGAATTTAGCTCCAGCTTGTCCCAACACACCTGCCTGGAAGCTTCTAGTAGTCTTGAAGACCTTGATTACCTTGGTTCAAGTGTGTTGAATTGGGGTTGGAGATAAACTCTGCAGAACAGTGGCCCTCCAAGAGCAGAACTGAATAACTCTGTACCAGAATATCATGGATGGTTGCCAGGGTTTGCTATTTGATTGTTACGGTGTACTGACCGAGTCCAAAAAACCCACCCACAAGCCTCTATGATGTTCTGGAACCCAGATATGTCAGCGTCCCACTCTGCACTCAAAATCATGTACTAATAGAATATGTACTGCATTTAGTAGGAATTGACTTCATTGACCATTATGACTTTGTATGACTACAACTACAACCAGGGGCGCCGCTATGATATCTGGGCCCCCTGAATGGCATATTGACTCAAGCCGATCGCGTTCCCCTCTCCCTCGTCGGGCCCTTGGAATCGTCTTAACATTCAAAACCAGTCATAAGGGTCAATTTTTTTTTATTGATTTGTATTCATCATCTGAAAAAGAAATAAATAAGCTTTCAATTGATGTATGGTTTGTTAGGATAGGACAATATTTGGCCAAGATACAACTATTTGAAATCGCCTTTAAAGTTGTCCAAATGAAGTTCTTAGCAATGCATATTACTAATCAAAAATGAAGTTTTGATATATTTACGGTAGGAAATTTACAAAATATCTTCATGGAACATGATCTTTACTTTATTGATTTTTAGCAAAAAAGAAAAATCGATCATTTTGACCCATACAATGTATTTTTGGCTATTTCTACAAATATACCCATCTCAGTGTACACAGTAAGTCATCTGGGAATTTTTTCTCGAAAATTTGCATTAATAAAGAACTGTAATGTACCATTTTCTGATGAAAATGTGAGG
Source organism: Sinocyclocheilus rhinocerous (assembly GCF_001515625.1). Classification (NCBI taxonomy): domain Eukaryota; kingdom Metazoa; phylum Chordata; class Actinopteri; order Cypriniformes; family Cyprinidae; genus Sinocyclocheilus; species Sinocyclocheilus rhinocerous. Next base: position 541,101 of record NW_015662942.1, read on the forward strand.
CTGTTTGCCTGTGCAATACTCTCTGCCTGGGTAATAGAGTGCTGTGGGTGGTTGATAGGTGACTCAAGACAAAATAGCCCATGCCCCCAATGTCTGGTACTTACAGTAGTACCAACCTCATTTTCTGGTCCATAAATATGATTCTGATTCATGGGATTTTTTTTTCTCCAATTTTATTACCCACTAAGCAAGACTCAAAACTATGGAAACCTGGAAGTAATACCTAACCTCAACAAGCCATTTGATTTGAGGTATCATTCATGTTCATAATACAAATTAGGGCTGCACAATTAATACAATTTCTAATCGCAATTACAATTATGGATGCCACAATTACGTAATCGTTCAAAGCGGCAATTAATTGTTCACTTATGTTATTCTGCACGCTTAAGATATGTTTTTTTTTCTTTCTACATATTATCTTAAGGGTTTTTCCATTGTTTTAGTTGCAACTTCTCTGATATAATCTAACAAGTTCTATCATAGAGCAAGAAACAGCAGTCTGCTCTCTCACCTGGGCACTGTGGGAGAAAACATGATTTTTAATCCTTTTTAAAATGTGTCGACAGGGTCGAGTCTCCAGCCATTAAGATAATACTCGTCTCTCTGTATCTGTTTCTCTCACGTTTGCCTCAGTCTGTGACTCTGTCTTTCTCTCCATCTGTCACTCTCTCTTTCAAAATGTCTTGCCTGGTCTTTGTCTATTCATCTCTGTTTTTATCAAGCTCATTCTCTCTATCTGCCTTCGCCTCCTTCCCGTCACTTCCTCCGTGCGCTCCCGAAGCATTTCATAGAAATGTATCTAATTAGCGCGGAGCTCGTCGTGCAGGTTAAATTAAATTGCAGATATACACGGAGGATTGAGGTCAATAGCTCCATAAAGACCGGCAGAGCTGATAATTGGGCTTGCTTCTCTTTTCCGTGCATGATCAAAATGCCAGTGGACAAAGCGCTGTCTGCCTCGGAGAATGCCGGGGAGAGCGACAGAGACTTTTCTTTCTTTTTTTCTAAAAGAAAAAGGAAATAAAGTATTTTTAAAGAAATGAAAGGGAGAGAGGACCAACCAATCACATCCTGCCTCTGCACACTTCCCTGTCTGGGTCTAAATACCAACCTGTGAAGGGAAGAAGTTGGGTGGGTGAGAGAAGAAATGGTAAGAGAGACCATGAAAGAAAATGAATGAGCAGTTGGGCTGAGCAGTACGCCAGTTTTTACCGTGTGACAGCAGAAATATGTCAGCCTATACGATGTCCAAGGAGGACTATGTTACTTGAAGAATGCTAATTGTTAATCTTAATGACAGATGCTCAGGGGTGGAGTAAATTCAGACAAAGAAAATCTTTTGATTAAGGGATGTAATCCAAACTAAAGAAATAAAACGGTAAATTGAGATAGATACCGCTAATATGATATAAAATGTGAGAGAGAGTGTTTGAGGGCTGAAAGCGGTTTGAGGCGGAGAGCAGTGTGTCGCGCCGCTCTCACCTCTAAAAGTCACGGAAATGCCAGGTCACCTGCTCTCGTACCGCAGAATCAAACGAACGTGAAGGTGTGAGGTCCTCCAAGATCACAAACCCACACACACATCCATACACAAGCTCAAAACACATCACTCGCACCTCTTTTTCTGACGGGGCTGTCGACAACTCACTTCCTCGACTGCCTTTGATTGCTTTGTTATGACTGCCCTCGTCCCCTCCCAATCCCTCGCTACTGCTCCCTTTTTGATGATTACTCTTTAATAAAGCATCTCTTTGAAGAGCGTTGGCTCATACTCCTGGTTTGCTGGCGCAGGTTGATGACATGGAAGCTCAGAGACTGTCACTAGGACACGACATCACAGAGGCCTTAGATAGTGGGAAGTCTTTTAAAAATTCATTAGTGACTTTAATAATTAAGATATATGGAAATGACATGCACTGCGGCCTGGGTGAATGATTAAGTAGGCGAAGTGATCTACATCAATGAGGCCGTATAAATAATGTTTATATTCCACATATTCATTCATCTCTACGGGAAAAGTCAAGAAAAATCTCATATCCTACACTAAGTGCCCTCGGTAACTTCAGTGTTTTATAACAGAAAGTGACAACATGGGATTCATAAGATCTGGAATATATTGCCTTGCATACTGTTGTGTTATATGAAGTAGATTTGGTAATCATTTAATACCATGGTACACAACATTAATTCCATTACCATCTGACACCATTACAGTGCCTTAGTACCACCATTTTTGGGGGGGACTCAAATTATTCAAAAGGTGTTTCTTGCTCCATTTTGATGTTCTAGCATAATATCACACCATACAAATACTATCGAAGTACCAATAAAATGCTATCTATTTTTAATATCAAAATAAAAATATTCAAATCTATAAATTGTAATTTACAACTGTATTAGAATATGTTTCACCTGTAGATACTAGGGGTTGCACCGACTAATCGACTAGTCGACTTCGACTCGACTTTCATCACATAAAAGTCGACTTAAAAAAATCAGAAGTCATTTAACCCCTAGTAGATACAGTACAACATTTTGCGACATTGCAGGTGAAAGAAAGAAAGTGTGTTATTGATAATTGTAGTGTATATTGTCCATGACTTGGACAAGTTGCAGTGCCCCAGAACAGAAGAAATATGTATTCTCTGTGCAAAATCTCTCCTTCACACTCACAGTCTCACAAACCCCCACACAGAGAGAGGTAGGCCACTGAGAGCCCTTTAAAGTTATTGTTTACTATTGATCGTTGAGGTCTAAGGTATGAGGGCAGTGTGGTGGAAAAACAACTGACCCTTATGCTCTACTGTGTGAGAAACTGTGTGATAGCACGAACCACCACTACAACATGAATTGAAATACACACTACGTCTCTCTTCTTGTACGCATTTCTCCAGAGCTGGTGGATTTGATTCAGTGGTCTAATTCTGTGTAATCCATCTGTGTAAACATGTATATTTACATAGAGTATTCTCTCAATTATTAGCCTAGGTACTAATAGATTCAGCTTGGTATCCTAGTTGTTCTCAGAATAGTGCCCCTTTGGGTCAACAAGCTGAAGAATTTTGTCCAGGCTGGCAAACCCTAGAACTACTTTAACCTTCACTTGCCACACTCTTTCTATTTCCTTTTTAAATTCCTGGCATTTCTCAAGGTTTGTATATTCTGCTGACTGGATGGTACTCTTATTTGGCACTATAGAATCCATCTCCTCTGCTGTGTCTGTTCTTTAGCCAGGGGCATCTAAACCTACGGAGCCCCTAAAGGGACATGGTGGTGGGAAAAAATTGGGGTGAGTAGAATTTTTTTTTTGCGTTCTCTCGATAAACTTTGCATTCCCTCACAAATCTTCTGCGTTCTCTCGCAAATATATTTGCATTTCCTCACAAAACTTTTACGCTCTCTCGCAAAGATATTTGCGTTTCCACACAAAACTTTTGCGTTCTCTCACAAAACCAGTTGAGTTCGAACAAACACTTCCTGTTTACTCTACAGCTTGCAGTGGTTCATACAGCTCCATATGTTCACAATGGAGCGGTTCATAGATTTATATTTTGAACTTGGACTCTTATCATTTTAATTTAGCTGTTTTAAGCGTTATACGAACCACTGCAAGCTGTATAGTAACCTGGAAGTTTGTCTGGAACTCTACTGGTATTGCTAGAGAATTCAGATATCTTTGCAAGTGAACACAAATATCTTTGCAAGAGAACGAAAATACCTTTGCGAGGGAATGCAAAAATCTTTGCGAGAGAACTCAAAAGTTTTGCAAGGGAACGCAAAATATTTGAAAAACATTTTTTTTTTCCTCCCACCACCATGTCCCTTTAGGGGCTCCGTATAAACCTGCTCCTGAAGGGCCAATGTCCTACAGAATTTAGGTCCAACTTGCCCCAACACAACTGCCCAGAGGTCTTTAGTAATCCTGGAGACCATGATTAGCTGATGTAGGTGTTTAACTGGGGTTTAGTCTAAACTCTGCGGGACAGTACCCTTCCAGGAGTAAGATAGGACACCTTTGTCCTTAGGCATGTCAATACTGTTGGGTTGGATGGCCTTCACTCATGTGTCTGTCTAGAACTTAGGTACAAAACAATCCCATCCTTGTTCATTTCCACTACATCCCAAGGAGATGTTCCCATACACCAGGACACTTTGACTCTGTGACTCTAATGAAATGCATCTGAACGAGCGAATCAAGATCTTCAAGATTACTTGAAAATTACAAGCAGGTGTGTTTGATTAGAGTCAGAGTTTCACTGTCTCAGGACAGTGGCCTCCAGGACTGGTGCTGAAGAGTCCTGCTATGCATGATCCTGGTGACTTCATGGTGCTGTTCAATGCATAATATTCTGGTCTTATTATTTCATCTTTTATCCTACTATAAGGTGCTTCACCCTGGGCCTTTGGATGTTGTACAGCCATATCTATACTGGTTCTCCCAGTTTGCCATGAAGCCATATGGAAGACATCATGGATGTCTTATCCAGAATTGCAGTAAAATTTAAATGGTGGTCTTGACACTTTCTTACAGCCAATGTCTTTGATATAGCTCCAGATCAGGAGGGTTATTGAGACAGTGTTCCTCATGCTTCTGGAATACTGCTTGATATCATCCATGTACTGCTGGTGGCAGACACTAGCTCCAGTCTTGTAACTGCATCAATATCCACTCATGATGATCATCTGCTTCAGGGGGTTTAAGCCTGTGAATAACAGTAGTACACTTTGCAGTCTTCTCTGAGTTGGCTTATAGTGCTATTGAATTCCTGATAAAGTATTTGTTTCTTGTTGACCTTGTACAACACCGGGCATCCAAGGATTCATGTTTGAAGTAATGACTCATGCTTTCCTGTAGACAATCCAGATTATGATGTGTTGTTTTGTCATTCCTGATGCAGTACTGATGAGAAATGCATTATGAATAAAGCTGAGAGAAAGCCAAGCCATGAGGTCAACCTTCTCTGGGTCCGTGGACTGCATCTGGAGACTTCATTTTAAAAAGTCCTTTTGTTGTGTTACATTGGTGTGTGTGCCCAAAGATTTCCGTCTGTCTTGTGGAGCTCTCCAGGGTGCTGACAGAACTCTCTTTCCTCTGGAGTCCATTGGGGAGCTATTGCAGGCTCTCCTAGCTCAGTGACTTTGATCAACTGTACCATGGTCCATGGACCTCTTTTGCTGGTTGCTAGATATTCTTGGTAAGGAAGGGGAATTAATAACTTGTCCATGTTTGATATTTTTCACTACTCCCTTTGCTTTGTCGAGGAAGGGAACAACCATCACTTCAAGTTGTGGCATATGATAGAACATGGAGTCAAATATGAAGGTGTAAAGCTGCTGGGCAATACACACCAGAAAGTCCTCAGAGCTGGAATGCTTAGCAGTGCATTCAACTTATTATTTTTGGCCAATGTTATGAGAAGCTGGTGCACTACATGCTCATTACTGGGCAGGGGTGTGTGTCTGTCATCCTACTGGCCTGTTTTATCTCCTTGTTGGCATGATACAGACCTTTGGTTAGTTGCTTGGTCAGCAGCAGCAACTACAAAGTAGCCTGGGTGAACTGTTGTATTTACTTCATGGTTTTGAGCTGTTTTGTGCTGACCTTATTCAAAGCATGCCCACATTTGTCAATGGTGTGTATTTGGGTTTATGTTGCAGAGTTCCAATGTGCTTCTTTCATAGACTCTGTGTGAACATTTGTTATATTTTGAATGGGGTTTTCTTCCACATCAGTTCCCGGACTTCATCTTTGAACTGCTGAATAAGACGGGGTGCTGCTCATTTTTTTTTAGCTCTAGTAGTAGGACCAGGCCCTCAATTAGGTAGTCTGTGTGAACATTTGTTATATTTTGAATGGGGTTTTCTTCCACATCAGTTCCCGGACTTCATCTTTGAACTGCTGAATAAGACGGGGCGCTGCTCATTTTTTTTAGCTCTAGTAGTAGGACCAGGCCCTCAATTAGGTAGTTCTGAGGGGCATTACTTGTTAGTCATCATTCTTTTGTGTTTGAAGCAACCAACTTTTTTTTCTTTACTCAGTTATTGTTTTATTTTTTTTTCTGTTTGTATTTGTTCCTTTCTTATCTGTTCAGACATGCACTTTGGAGGTAACTCAACTTCCCTGCATTCTATGAGGGCTTTGGTCTCTGTGGTCACCAAATGTTGTTGTTTGCAGGTCTTCAGCATTATAGACATTTGTCTAAAATTTAGTTTGTTTCTGCAAGCTACATTTGTTACCAAGTACCAAGAACTTTTGACTTTGTTATTTTCTGTCTGCGGTTGATGTTTACACAGTATTATTTTTATGGGATTGTTTCGAGGATTCCCATTGTTTTGATGTCTTTAGTTTGATGTTTTATGTTAGCTGTAACTCAAACTAGTTGCCATTTTAGTTGAGGATCTGTACAGGTCATTAGTACATCATGCTAACTGCTCCCTTGCTCTATATACATCTGCAAGGCTTACTTCCCAGAGACATCAAAAGCATTTCCATATAAAAATGTGGAGGAGGTTTCAGAGTGATACAGATTTCTAGAACACAAGCAGCAGGGTGTCATCTTTCTGAACACACTCCCTCAGATTCATTAAGTACACCTGGATCAGACTACGCTAGAAGTATTTATAACCAGGTTTCACTGTAAAGAGCAGAACTTAATTACTGCAATTCGGACCTTCCTCAAATGAGACTGAACAGAGGAATTATAAAGTGAGAAGAGAAGAGCTGATAAGAGCACAAGGAAAGTAGTGGTTCTGGAGAATTATGGGAAGTAAAGATAAGCGGAGGAAAGGGAAAGGCAGACAAAAATAGGGCTGATCTAATACATAATGGCTATATATATATATATATATATATATAATAGCCAAAATCAGAATCAGAATCTGAATCAGGGATGGAGGGATGAGAGGGAGGAGTTCACAGAGGTTGGTGGCTTCTCTCTGATCCTTCGTTCTGCGCTTTGAGAGTGCAAGCTTCTAATGAGCTCGTCTTCTTCTTTTCTCATAATCTGCTGTACGCTTATCACACACATCAAACACGTACGCACACACCTCTGGCAGTGGTCCTGAGAGGCGAGGGAGCATTGTTCTTTAATCTTTCCTTCTGTTTACCGCTGCTCCTCCGTCCCAGAGGTTAAACCATCATTTTACACACATTGTCAGTCTCACATTACAGCCCAAGAGATAAAAATTAAATGAGGAAAGAAAGAAGGCAAAATGTGTAGAGCCAAATAAAGGAAGAAGAGACAAAGAGAAAGAAACTATGACATTTGCTGTTAAAAAGAACACAGTTTACAAAATTTAAAGTGTGTGATTTCTGCACTTCTAGCGCCACTAAACGGAATTGCGAAATTGTATTACAGTATTTAAAGAACTATAAAAACTACAGCTGCCTTTAAAGCAACGCAAGTCGTTTTGGATAAAAGCATCAGCCAAATGCATTAATGTACATTTCTGTACATTATTCATTCATTTCTGCAGGCAAAGGGGCTAGACAATTTGATAAAATTAAATTGGTTAGTGTGTACTATTGTGATAATTCTTCAAAAATTCTCCTCTTCACTAAAACAAATCATCGGTTGTCCCCTCACTCGCATTTACCCATGTCCGTCCATCATTATTTTACACTAAATGCTTTGTATGTTTATAAATACACAAATAACTCAGTTTATCATTCAGACTAATAGTCTATTAACATTGCTGATTTCTTGATGACATGTAATTGCATTATGAACTGTTAACATATTATATTCATGATGGAGAAAGAGGAAAATAATACTCAGAATTAAAAAAAATAATAATGTTACCCCTCGAGGCAAAATCATGCAACTCTCACATATACTGTTGTGTGCATGTGTTCACACACAGTCCTCCTCTCTGTGCACTCAGGATGACAAATGTCTTTAGAAATAAACAATAAACGCAGGCAATAAATAAAAAAAAAATGTCATTCATGTGAAATTTGCCATCAATCACAATATGTGGCTGTCTCTGTGTGTGTGTATTGAGGAGAGAAAGAGTTGTACGAGATGGTCGAGTGTGCTCAGTGATGTGATTATCTCTTCACACAACTGAACCCAGAAAATAAGAGAAAGAACAAAAAAATAAATGAATAAATAAAAAAGAAAGGAAAAAAAATAATGTGAAAAGAGCTAACGTCAAGTTTAAAAACGAGGGAGGCAAAAAATGGATTTTGACTGTATAAACTCAAAAGAGAGTCTTAATTTGTGCCTGGTGGTGAATCAGGAAACTCATTATATCTGTCATATTAACAATGGAATAAACAGGCATTTCTCTGAAGAAAGAAAGCCATGACAGACACATACACTGAGACAGAAGAGGAACGAGAGAGCGAGGAAGAGGGGGAGAGGCAGAGAGAATAAATAACAAACGTCAAAACATATTATTCTTTCAGAGTGGGGGATGAATTGAATCCTACATTGTACTTCGCATAACACTTTATTTGTATCACCTGCAGAGCAAAACAAATGAGGTGATTATTAAAGATTTAAAAGACCTCTCTTTTTATCAGGAAGACACTGACCTAACACAAAAAAAATCATGTTGAGAAATTGGCCCGTAAATGTAGGACAATGACAGGAGATGTTTACATGAAAATTGTTCCCTTTTCTTTTTTTTATGGTTTAAAATGATTAATTATTGTATGTTTTACCTCATGTTTTCCACAATAACTATACCAAACATGTTTGCTGTCATTTGTCTAAAAAAAATAAAAAAAAATAAACATAAAATAACTCCACCATACAGACATGGACGGAATCAAGAGCAGGAATGTAAAAAATTAAACTCAAACGAATGCATTCAACTCAACTAATAAATAAATAAATACATAAATACATAAATAAATAACTTGTTAACTCACTATCTACTCACTGAGATACATTGATGACATGAACATACTACAATTCAGACCAAAACAGTACTTTGCTAAGAAGAGAACTGTGAGAGTAAATGGGAAGGAGGTTGTGTCAAAGTCTGATTCGAAACCAAGCCAAACAAATCTAAACAGCCTTAAAACGACAGTTCAGCCAAAAATGAAAATTCTGTCACCAATTAATCATCCTCATGTTGTTTCAAGACTTTTTGTCATTTTCAAAACACACATTTTTATTTTTAATGAACCCTTGAAGATTTCTGACATCCCCCCACCCCCAAAAAAACCCATTCCACCAACACTTTCAAGCTTCAAAATGGTCAGACATCATAAAAATAATCTATAGAAATGTGATCACTTTATATGATAAACAACAGACTACAAAACATGTGAAAACCAATGGGCCTCATTTATCAATCTAACGTAGAATCGAGCGCAGACCTGTGCGCACAAATCAACTTATGACAGAGTTCATGTGTGATTCATGAAACATTCGTATGCTACCAATCTCATCGTACGAATGATCGCAGGTTGATAAATGTGGCGGCAGAAAACAATCGTCATTTGAATATCACGCCCCTAAAAACGTACTCTGTTACTTACGTAACCTCGGTTCCCTGAGATACGGGAATGTTCGAGAAATCCTCTGCTTTGTGACAGGGGACCCTTTGGTGCGGCCTCCAAAGCATACGAAATGTTGTTCCGACCGCCTGAACGGGGCGGAACGCTCGATGTAAATTCTTAGCGCCCTAACCGGGCAGAAAAAGTTACATTCCTGGTCCTCCTCAGAAGGAGGAAGCGCAGAGAGAGTAATAACCTGGGCTCTAAACAGGAAAACACACACACACACACGCGGTCTCAGTGAATCAGCAGCATCCACAACTGAATGGAACAAAAAGTTTTGAACTTGAAATTGTTTATGCGCGAGTGACACTTGCTAATTGAAGGCGGATTGTATAAAATGGATAAAAAAATAAATAAACGTTTATTAACGAGCTGCAGTTTTATTACATCATGCGCTGGCACAGATGCAGTATATTAACGCCACGGGTCATCAATAAGGTGCAGATTGGTCCTCAATTTGTGTTTCCAACACACTTTTTCACAGCGCGCATCACGCGCGCGGGAGTTAACACTGTATGCAATACCCGCAACCTCACACCAAATTTCAGGCCGTGTAGATAGGCAAGCATATTTGTATATACAAATCATTTAGTAAGCAGAAATCCGAAATTTATCTTAACATATTAAGTTAGAGGAAGATGCGACTGAATTGATGCTTGAAGAATGCACTTCACGCAGCCATGATAAACAGTTGGCGGTTAAAGTTTTCTATGCACAATTTGATTTGATGAAAGTCACGAGACCTATTACTATCTCTCTATCCAATCACGTTGATGGATAAAAATAAAATTAAAATAAGCATGTAACGACCACAAACGGAGGAAAATAGCGGAGTAAAAGTACCGATACATCACTTAAAATGTACTCAAGTAAAAGTAAAAGTACACAATTTTTAAACTACTCAAAAAAGTACAATTACTGATAAAAACTACTTAATTACTGTAACGTGAGTATTTGTAATTCGTTACTTCACACCCCTGCCTACTCGTTTACCGATGCTACAGCCAGTAGCAGAGCGGTTTTTAACGACAGGGTTTTAAAGTCCGCAGACTGTAGTGGCTCAAAGGGGGAGCCCTTGAGGGCTCTCAGGACCGTGGGCAGGTCCCACGCAGGGACCATAGCAGATTGAGCCTCCTGGATCCTCTCAGGAAACGGACAACCAAGTTGTTCCAGCCCACAGACTGTCTGGCTATAGGAGCATGGAAAGCTGCTATAGCTGCCACATAGACCTTGAGCGGGGAATGGGAGTGGCCCTTGTCCAACAGCTCTTGTAGGTAGGACAATATCACTGATATGTCACATGAAACTGGGTCTTCGCCGCGGGTTGTGCACCAGGCGGAAAAGACAGACCACTTAAGGGCATAGAGGCGTCTCGTAGACGGGGCTCTAGCCTGTGAGATAGTATTCAAGATGCTCTCAGGGAGATCTACTGATTCCCATCGAGAGCCCAGAGGTGCAGAGCCCACAGCTCAGGCTGGGGGTGCCAAATCATCCTGTACACCTGAGAGAGAAGGCCCTGCCTCAGGGGAATGGGCCACGGGGCAGCTATTAGCAGCTGAGACAGCTCTGAAACCCAAAGCTGGTTCCTCCAGAGTGGGGCCACCAGAAGGACCCTGTGTCTGTGTTCCCTGACTCATCTGATTACCTGAGGGATCAGAACGATCAGGGGAAAAGCATACAGGAGGAGGTTGGGCCAATCGTGGGCCAACGCGTCCTCGCTCTCCGAAAAATAAGTTGGGCAATGAGAGTTGTCTTTTGAGGCAAAGAGGTTGACCTCTGCCCTGCCAAAGATCTTCCAGATTCTCTGAACCATTTTGGGGTGGAGCATCCACTCGTCTGAGGGGACGTTGCTCCGAGATAGCATGTCAGCTCTTCGGTTCAATATGCCGGCACATATGCTGCCCTCAATGAACGCAAGTTGAGATGTGCCCACTCCAAGAGGCATTTTACCATCTCGAAAAGGCATTTAGAGCTGAGCCCATCCTGGTGATTTATATAGGACACCACTGTCATGCTGTCTGAGCGGACTAGCACGTGGTGTCCTTTCACGTTCGGCAAGAAGGTCTGGAGGGCTCGACATACTGCCATCATCTCAAGGCAGTTGATGTGTAGCCGGCCTTCTGCATCCGACCAGGAGCCAAAGGTCGGTCTGCCTTTACCCAGAGCTCCCCAACCCATGTTGGATGCATCTGTCGAGACAACCTTCCTTCTGTGAATCAAACCCATAGTCACGCCCTGCTTGAACCACTGTGGATTTTTCCAAGGGGCCAGAGCTGTTGCCTGGCTCACCCTGACATGAATGCATCTGTGACGCCACGCATGGGGCGGAATTTGAGGTTTCAGCCAGTACTGAAGGGGTCTCATGCCGGAGGCCGCCATCCTTTTTGGTGACGAGGAAGTAACGGCTGTAGAAGCCTGACTCGCTCTGAGCTGGCGGAACCGTTTCTACGGCTCCTTTTGCCAGTAAATTCTTCCCCTCGGATCACAAGACGTGAGCGTCCTTGCTCTTCACTGAGGTGAAGACCACGCCGCGGAACCGTTGGGGTCTACGAGTGAACTGGACGGCCTTGCTCTGCACTGAGGTGGAGACCACGCCGCGGAACCGTGGGGGTCTATGAGTGAACTGGAGTGAGTAACCTTGTCTTATAATCCCCAGAACCCAGTCTGACACTCCGGGGATGGCTTGACAGGCCTCGGCCCGTGTGGCGAGGGGTTGGATTAGTTCGGGTGGTGAGTCGCCGTGCGGGGACATGACACTCATGATAACTGGAAGAGGAAGTTTTCTCTCTTTTTGAAAATGGTTGTTTTTTATTTTTCTCGCTATAACAGCGGCTGTTTGTGAGGGCGATTTTGGACCGGGCCACTTATTCATGACAGTTCTTATAACAAACATACTGCCACTGGCACCCGGAAGATAAGATACATCAGGGGGCGTTTTGGGGGTGGTCCGGGAGTAGGGTGAGTAGGGAGCAAGCCATGACTTTGTGAGCTCATCGTGGACCTCCGGGAAGAACAGGGAGGCTCGCTGACAAGGGGCCTGGTGGTGCCCTGGCAGGAACCATTCGTCCAGACGGCTACGAGAGGGCTCCTCCGGCGAAGACCACTCCAGTCCCAGCACTTCAACCACTTTAGAGAGGACACGGAAAAGTTCGGCGTCCATCCCTGGTTTGGCGTCGCTGGGATCGGCAGACGGCAGAGGGCCGAGGTCAGTAGTAGAGCCCGACAGCTCCTCTGCGACATGCTGTCATCTAATAGCTCGTCCTCCATTACACCGAATGAGACCATGTCGCTCGCATGCACCGAGGGATGCTGGTCTGAGTATTCAAAGAGGACGGGAGAAACCCCTCTGCTTGGCGAGGGCGAGGCACGCTGGATCTCAGTACCCGAGCGCTCAGTACCCCTGCCCCGCTGTTTTTTCCTCACAGGTCCCTGGGAGGAAGAAAACAGGAGGGCGCGAGGGGCAGTGTCGCTCTCTGAAAAGAAAGCGATCCGAGCACGTAGAGAGGCGAAACTCATGTTCACGCAATGTGAACACTTCTGCGTGGGGCTTGCCCAGACAGGAAACGCTCTCTGAGTGGCCGTCGTCAGCGTGCAGTTCAGTCCTGCATGAGCAGCAATGACGGCGTGGCATTTGAAACAACGCCGCTGCTCTTTTAGAATGGTAATTAGCTTTTTAGGCCTCGCCGGATGGCGGCAGGGGATAAGCTGGTGTCTGCGCCGAATGCTGAAAGCGGCTCGTAGAGCGGGCTGGAACAGCAGAGACGTGCAGCGGAGAAAGCAGCTTCTGGCCACAGCGAGGAGTGTCAACGGCGAGCGCTTCAAGTCCCGTAGATCAGCGAAGAGAAGATCGTCATCGCTGAAGGAGAATTGATCTGAGATCCTATGGCGAAATGCCCGCTTATATAGCCAGATGTCCCTGCCAGAATGGGCTTGGCGGGCTTCGATGCCATAGGCTTGTGCTGCTCCGCGAATAAGGAGTTTTCCCCATGAGCGTCTAGCGACGCAGTACGAGTGAAGTATCGAAAGGGAACACCCCCGTTTAGAAGCCTCGTCCTAGAGTTTACGACACGGAGAAATGAAACCCGGCCAAAGAGAGGAAGTAATCTCATGAAAGAGAAATTGATCTTACTCCAAAAACGCCCGTTAACCTTGTAATTGCAAACAATAGGCTACTTTCATTTATATAATTTATATGTATGTTAAAATACTGGTAAATATAAACATTATAGCCTATTTAGTTCCCCTCACTCTACAACAAATATTTTAAATTTAACGGTATTCAAAACAGAACGAGAATGAAATATAAGTAGTTATAAAATGATATATTAAACTATAAAATAAAACCAATTAGGCTATAGTGGCATTCATTATACACAGCATACAAGCAAAACTGAAACGGCATTGGGCTCACGAGCCTGCCTCATACCACAAGAATCCATCCAATGGCTCAGCAGCAGAGCTGCACGAGCCTATGGCAGCACAGCCCGCCAGAGCCCGCCAATTTGGGCGGGGCATCTGGCTATGTGTTAATTTCATTGACGAATAATTTTCGGCATAATTTTCGTCAACGACCTTTTTTTCACCAACAACAACGAGACGATAGCGAACTAAAACTCTTTTTGAATGACAAAAACTATGACGTAAATATATTGACATTTTCGTCAACGAATAAAAACAAGACGAAAATGTTAGGGAGGGACGATTTGAGAAGAGATTCATTCAGAACGAATCTGCTGCATGGTTCGGAGGTTAGATGCTGAGTCCCAGGCGCTGCAAGTGGCTGAGGAGTAAGGATCTGTGGGATACTAGCTCGTTCTCTGACTGGGTGAGGATGAGCCAGTCAGCGAGATAATTCAGAATGCGTATTCCCATCTGTCTCAGCGGGGAAAGATCCATGCACTTCGTAAAAGTGCGGGGAGCTAGGGACAGTCCGAAGGGAAGTACCGTGTACTGATATGCCACTCCCTCAAAGGCGAATTTCAAGAACCGCCTGTGGTGGGGGGCTATCTGGATGTGAAAGTAGGCATCTTTCAGATCCAGTGAAAAGAACCAGTCCCCTGGGCACACTTGCGAGAGGATCTGCTTCTATGTAATCATCCTGAATGGCCATCTCATGAGGGCGCAGTTCAGGTGTCTGAGATCTAGGATGGACCTTAGGCCGCCATCTTTTTTGGGGACGAGGAAATAACGGCTGTAGAAGCCTGACTCGCTCTGAACTGGGGGAACCATTTCTATGGCTCCTTTCGCCAGTAAATTCATCACCTCAGCGCGTAGTACGTGTGCATCCTCGCTCTGAATCGAGGTGGAGACCACGCCACAGAATCGTGGGGGTCTTCGAGCGAATTGCAGTGAATAACCTTGTTCTATTATCCCCAGAACCCACCTTGACACCCCAGGGATGGCCATGCGGGAACCCAACGCTCGTGAAATGCGGAAGAGGAAATATGCTTTCTTTTTGAAAATGTTTGTGTTTTATTTTTCTCGCTATAACAGCGTGAGTTGTGCGGGCGCTAATTGAATGGGCCCGAGGTTCACAACAGTATTTACCACAAGCACAATGCCATCAGCACCCGGACGTGAACGGGGTGCTTGGAGGCACAAAAGAGGCTTCTTGGGGGGTGGTCCGGCGATAGCGAGACTTTGCCCCCTCCTCTTCCTGTCCCGTGGATCAGGTTGACGCCGGTTTTGGCAAGAAGTGTCGCATTGCCTGGGACGACTTATGTGCAGCAGAGAAGCGCTCTGCGAACCCTTCGACCGCAGGTCCAAACAGGCCAGAGGGGGAGACCGGAGAGTCGGGGAAGGGGACTTTATTCGCGTCCTTGATCTCTGTGAGGGTCAAACATAGGTGGCGCTCAAGCACCACAAGGCTGGCCATGGATCTACCGATCGCCTGAGCCATCATCTTTGTGGCGGGATGCGCGGCCCCTGACTCATCCAGGGGAGGCAGTTTGTCATACCCCTTTTCTTCGGCGCCGTCAACCGTAGTGAGGGCAGACGAAGAGGAGATACACAGGTCGAGTAGGGGGAGCGCCAAGATCTGGTGATCTATTCATGAACTTCCGGGAAGAATGGAGAAGCTCATTGTTGAGGGGCTTGACGGCGCCCCGGCAAGAACCATTCGTCCAGGCGGCTGCGGGTGGGCTCCTCCGGCGGAGACCAATCCAAACCCAGCTCTTGAACAGCCTTAGACAGAACGCGGAAGAGTTCGGCGTCCATGCCTGTGCTGGCAGCGCTGGGCTCTGCAGACGATAGGGGGGCGGGGTCGAAAGACGAGCCCGACAGCTCCTCCGGATCTAAGGCAGCCAGAGACACACTGTCGTTCATGGCGTCACACTCACTCCCACCGAACGAAACCAGATCACTCGCAGCCGCAGAGGACGGGGGAAGCCTCTCTATGTGGAGAGAATGAGGCATGCGGGGGCTCAGCCGGCATGAGCTCACTCGTCACCGAGCGCTGAGATCCTCTGCCCCACTGCTTTTTCCTCACAGGTTCCTGGGAGGAAAGAAGCGGGAGGGCGCGAGGGGCAGAGTCGCTTTCTGAAAAGAAAGCTATCCACGAGCGCAGAGAGGAGAGACTTATATCCTCGCAATGAGGACATTCCGTCTCATTAAGTTCAGCTTCAGCGTGGGCAGCGCCCAAGTATGAAACGCACTGGCCGTGACAGTCAGCGGTGTGCAGGGGAGCCCTGCACGAGCGACAGTAGCGGCACGGCATTTGTAACAGCGCCGGAAATTTGCTTTTAGAAATTTGCTCTTATAGTCGCCGGATAGCGGCAGGGGACCGGGAGACCATGCTGCTGCAGACGCCGAAGGCAGCTGAAGAGCAGCGAAGTCAGCTGAGCAGAGAGGGGTCTTGATCTGCTGCGAGGCTTGTTCACGGCGAAGGCTTCTAGTCTCGTAGTGCGATGATCTGTATTCGTCGCTGAAGGAGAAGAAATCTGAGGATCCTAGGGCGAAGTGCACGCTTATATAGCCAGATGCTCCGCCCAAATTGGCGGGCTCTGGCGGGCTGTGCCGCCATAGGCTCGTGTAGCGCCGCAGAACTCCTTATATGGGCATTTCTCCTGGAACAGCGCGCCTGTGCACGCATCGACCAGAGCGAGAGTGAGATCACGCCCATCAATGCGCTTCATTCGGCTGCACTGCATGGGACTCGCTCGGGAAGAATGTCTCTAAAGAAGTGTGTTTTTGGCTGTAAGGCAAAGATAACCTTGTTCAGTTTCTCGAAGAACCCAGCATTACGTGAACAGTGGATGCAGTTTGTTTTTCTGGGACAGAAACGTAGTTTTGCAAGTGTGTTTCTTGATGAACGTTTTATAAACAAGGCCCAGTTCGACGCTGGATTTGCACATCGTTTGTTACTGAAAGATGGAGCAATCCCAGCTATAAAGGATCCCGGTCACGATTCAGAACAGCAGATGGTAAGTGAAATGGCATCAAATGTCTGTGTTTTGTTGGCAATCGGCGCGCGAGTGCTCGTCAATCTTTAGCTCTGCCCACAGCGCACCTCCAGGAGCTCGGCTGTTTTCGGAGAGAATCGTAAAGCTGTATCTTTCTTTTATAAATATGATAAAACTAAAGAATTTTAGGAGATATGAAGGATGCAGTACTACTCTATAGGTACTCAAGATTAACATGAGATTGGGTGAAACTGTGTGTGTGTTATGCCCCCTTTAACATAAAGGCATGTTGTTAATCATGCAGTTAAATCGGTGTCTATCATGATAAAACCTTAATATCAAACCTATATAATGAATTTGGAAATTTTTAGAGAAACGCTTAATAAATGCACTGTAACTAAACCCATTATATTTTAGCCGACTAAATTTACTGTCGACTAAAATCTTATGATATTTAGTCGACTAAAACTAGACTAAAACTAAAAACAATTCAGATGACTAAAATATGACTAAAACTAAATGGCATTTTAGTCAAAAGACTGACTAAAACTACATCAAAATTTGCTGTCAAAATTAACACTGCAGTGCAACTTGGTTGACTGCATTTTAGTTTGATGATGAATGGCTGAAATGTCAGGTAGATCTGATGTTGTTTTTGTGTGCGTGAGGCGCCTGTGCGATCAGATGGTTTAAAACTATAAAAATATAAATAAAATAAATAAAATGCATTAAGAGTGTCACAAAAACGAGCGCAGCCTATACTTGTTGCACAGGTTTTTTTTTCCTTTTGTTAATCTGTTAATTATATTATAGTCTATTATATATTTTGTGTGGTCCTATTCATTTTATTCCTTTTATAGACTTAATTTCTGTTTTTCTCCAGTCACAGAAGCGCTGCAGGTGCATGATGTGACGATGTGTGAATCCTCATGGTCTGTTGTTTACACTGTTATTCACGCATATAAAGCTAAAGCCATAAATAAAATAAAAAAAGACTAATGAGCCACGGTTGTCGGTCAGGAAAATAATTTAAATGAACAAAATGCTGTCATTCTACAATTCTCCACCAGATTTACATGCTGCGCACAAGTTAAGGCTAAAAAACTTGCGTAAATGAGCTAAGACCAGACGTGAGATTTGACTGTAGCCACCGCTCACTTCCACAGTGATAAATTCCAAGTTTTGTGTTGAAACGACCGTACGCCCAATTTTCTGTCGTACGTTCATATCGTAAACGAGGCCCTTTGTGTGTGTCAGATCGGCCAGGCTCTCTCACCTCCACAACTCTGCGCTCCCGGTCACCTGAATATTAACTACCTGATAAATTCCAAGTTTTGTGTTGAAACGACCGTACGCCCAATTTTCTGTCGTACGTTCGTTTCGTAAATGAGGCCCAATGAGTTTTGTGCTTCCGCAAAAACCAATGAGGTTTTTCTTGTGCATCAAGCAAGTACAGTTGAGCTATTGTTGACCGTATTTGATGTGCTCTATTATGCATGAGATGATCAAAGTTTGTATGTGATAATATATTAATATTAAGTTATAATGTGGTATTAGCCGTTCTGAGAATATCAGGGATTCTCCCTTAGAGAGAAATATATATATATATATATATATATATACAGTGCCGTGAAAAGGTTTTTGCCCCCTTCCGCTGCCGGTACGAGACTCGAACCCGCAACCTTTGGGTTACGAGTCCGACTCTCTAACCATTAGGCCACGATGTCCCCTTTTTTTTTTTTTTTAAGTATAATTGTGGATTATTCTTTAAAATTCTTTTATTTTCAAAAAATCTTTTATTTTCATTTGTGGATAATGGCCCTGACCGTGGTTCGCTGGAGTCCCAAAGCCTTAAAAAATGTCAATTATTTTGTTTCTCATCTGTTCTTGAATTTCTTAAGGTTGCGGCATGATGTGTTGCTCTTTAAGCATGCTTCACTTTGTCAGACAGGTTCTATTTAAGTGATTTCTTGATTCAACAGGTTTGGCAGTAATCAGGCCTGGGTGTGGCTAGTGAAATGTAACTCAGCTTTATAAAATAATGTGGTTAATCACAGTTCTTTTATGATTTAACAGGAGGGGGCAATACATTTTTCATGTAGGGCCAGGTAGGTTTGAACAGTTTTTTTCCCTTTAAATGAAACCATCATTAAAAACTGCATTTTGTATTTTCTTGCATCATCCTTGTGTAATATTAAAATTAGTTTGATGATCTGAATCTAAGGGTGTGTTCACACTTGTAGTTCGGTTTGTTTGGTTCATTTGGTCCGGACCAAAAAGGAAAATGATACATTTGGTCCTGGTCCGCTTAGCGTTCATTTTGGCATAACAGAAAAATCGATAATTTTGACCCATACAATGTTTTTTTTTCTCTTGCTAAAAATATACCCAAGTGACTTAAGACTAGTCTTGTGGTCCATGGTCACATATATATATATATATATATATATATATATATATATACAGTGATACATACATACATACAGTAAGCCACTTTACCTCGTTGCTCCACGTTTGCCCTCTGCTCATTTTGTTTTGGTTACACCGCGTCGACAAATCATGTGGCATAGCGTCACATCTTGTCAGTACTTCCTGTTTTTGGTTCGTTTAAAAGTATTTGGTCTGTGTTGCGTTCATATATCATTCGAACCGCACCAGAGTTCGTTTGGAAGCGGACCAAGACCCATCTTTTCAGCGGTCTCGGTCCGCTTGTTTGGTGCGCACCAGGGTTTGGATGGCAGCGTTCACACATGCTCAAATGAACCGCAATAACAGAGCAATAGCACCAGGGTTCGTTTTAATCGAACCAAACATGCCAAGTGTGAATGCACCCTAAGTGACAAATATGTATATATATATATATAGTAGAACAAAACATGCTGTGTGAGGTGACTGTACATGGAAACCTGCAAAATCAGATATACAATGGAGATTAATTGGTGTACTGGACAGGTTTCAGGTTTTGCAAAATGACATGACACTTTTTTCTAGCCCCTAATATTCTTCTTTTTTGTTCCACATAACAAAGAAAGTCAAACATGGGTGTGTTTCCAGCACAACAAACGTGCAAAATGTATTGTTCACCACGCAGTGTAGACTGTGGAGTACAAACTTCTGCAAAGCAGAGATCAAATTAATGTCAAATTACTGCTGTAAATAACGGACATACCGGAGGACATCTTTGCTATTTTTGCTCTCCTGTTGTTTTCCAGATGTTTGATTCAGTTGTGGGTTCTCTTCAAAAATGGTGCTTTCATTCTTCTGACAAACTAAAAGGCATTAAATGAAATGTGCATATGCTAAATGAAATATGTGGATATTAGTGTATGCTAGCTTGATTTTTCTTCATAAGCATTATCTCATGAAGAACATTGAGTACATTTTGGTTTTGTCAGAATTTTTTTACCATTAGCTGTTATTTCAGCCTGGATGACTCTGAACAGGAAAATGGGGTATTTGCACAATTGATGTTGCCTGTTTGCATCTGCCAAGAGTAGTTATGCCATTCAGAAATCTTCTTGCATCCTACCCAAAACTGATCCAGGATAACAACAATCCTCATCCACACTGATCCAGGGTCAGATTAACGTCTACCCACTCTGATCTGCTGCTCTAATCTAATAAACCGAAGAGCGAAACTGACCCAGAGAGCAATCCTTCTATAATATGCTTTCTCAAAAGTGCACCATGCTGTTTATTTCCTCATAAGCGCCAATTGAAAAGGTTCCTAATCCAATAGTGTGAAAACTAGAATCTTCTAGAGAGGCACTTTCAGACGTTGCCTCATTCTTTTCAAGTCCAATTAATTTTCTTTCAGCAATAAAGCTTACATCTTCATGGTTGACATTGCAAAGCAGCATCTTATGATTTAATATTTCAGAGATTTCAAAAAGTCCTCACCGCTGCCACTGCTACTCCCCCCTCCTGCAATCAATTTCATGTAACTTTGTAATATTGCAATAATTTGGGCTCTTGAGTTAATGCCTCTTAAAATGCTCTTCTACTATTAGCAATTAAGTATGCAATTAAGAATGTTTACATGATGGAATTCCGGAGTAATGGCAATTTACTTCAGATCCCACTAATTAAAAAGGAGCCCGGAATAACATGATTTTGCTTTATTGATAATTTGATGACTTTCGGCTCTGGGTTTGATTGTGTTATGACTTAATTTGGCTTTAATCATTTGATATCAGTTTTGGCTGTAACCGAAAGGCTGAATGCAGACAAGCAGTATAAGACTCATTTTTGTCTCCCCTCATTCGTGGTTTACAGTGAATTTATAACAGCTAAGGGGGTTTTAACAACTGACAACACCCCTTAACCGTTATAAATTCACTGTAAACCACAGCTTCTTGGGGCTTATTACTTTAATAATGCACTATTGTTGTGATTTTAATAAAACACACATGCAACACTTGCAACACAAAATGTGTTCCAATGCATTTTGATACTATAGTAAAACAATGTTTAACACGACTATGATTGGTAAAACCTTAGTATTCTTTAAAGTACTTAAAAGTGCATTATTGTTATTATTATTATTATTATTATTATGTATGCATTATTATTACTCATAATCACTAATATTATTTTTTCTTAATTCTGTATGTACATTTTCTTACAGTAAAAGAAACCAATAAATAAAAATCTTAAAATTATATGAGATTATATGAACACTGGGCATTAAGATGAAATATGGATGTATGGATATGGATATCCTATGCGTGCATTCTGAAGAAACAGAGTTATGGAATTTTCCATCAGTAACATTTCTAAGCCTCAAACAAACATTGCTATTATTTTTTTGTGAAAGGAGCTGTTGCACAGAGTGACAGTCGAGAGCAACAGCAATAATGACTGCGGTGTGTGTGTGTGTGTGTGTGTGTGTTCATCACTGCCTCAGAAGTATTACTTATATTGAAACAAGCAGCTGTATGAAAGAGCTTATTAAAACTTCAAACCTGTACTCAAACTCAATATATAAAGCCAGAAAACAACAATGAGAGACAAAAAAGAGAGTGAGAGACAGAGAAATAGAAAGTCACAGACCACAGATGCATCTTGTTCCTTTGGTGTGGGTGGAGGGCTGCCAGCATGTCCTATAAGACCGCTAAAGTCAGGCGAGAAAAAAACAAAAAAAAAACAACAGACAGCGAGATCAAACATGGGATAGAAGGGAAAAGAGGGAAGGTCAGAAGAAACAGAAAAGGACATACAGATACTTCATGAAATGCACCCACACAAGACATACTTTAGAATACATTTCTGCTGAACAGGAGGTTAAGGAGCGAATGAACATTTACAGTATTTTAAAAGTAAATATTTTATATGATGGATAGAATCAAACCTTTAACATATTTTCATATAAACTCTTAAAACTGGAAAACTGCTAAAACTTAAAATTGCCCAACACTGAATCTCTCTCTTTCTTCCATTTCACAGTCCAGCTTTTTCCTCCTACATTCATCATTCATCCAAACCTCTCCTTCTCATCCTCTTCTCTCTCTCTTCCTCTCATCTCTCCATCCCTAATCCATGCCTCCCACTCCGAACTTCAATTGTACACATTCGCTCCAGCTTTCATCTGTGTCTGTCCATACATCTCCCAATCAATCAGTCTATCATCTCTTCCCTCATCCATCTTTATGCAGTTGGAGTGTGTGAATATGTACCTTCTCCCAGGTGAAATGATTCCCTCATAATGTTTTTATTGGCGTAAAAAAAAAGCCCTTATGTACACTCTCTTTTCCAATATTTGCCTAATTCTCTCACCCTGGATTGCACAATTTAATGAAATCTGAAATATAAAAAATAAATCTTATTAGCGCAAGAACACACGATGCTAAAATCCACTGACACTTCAACCGATTACATAACGTAAGCCTTTCTCTTCTGTTCTCAAGGGCTGAAAGACTTGTGGTGGGGTCTGTGTAATGCCACTTAATTAGGAGATAAAACCATACATGAACACACACCCTTTCAAAAGGATACATACTGAAATTAAGCCAAATAAAAAGAGCAATGAAGCCTTCTGAATCATAGTGATATGAACATATTGTAATAAATAATTTATAACAATGTTATAAGCAATAAACTACATAAAGGTGCAAAAAAAGTATTAAAATACATTTTGGCCTTTGGAATGGGAATGTAATTAAGTATGAAAAAACATTACAATAGATTACAATATTTTTGAAAATTGAGAGTACAAGTCATGCAAGAGTGTGCAATTCACAAGTAGGTTTTTATATGTATGACTTTTAAATGTAAGAAGGGAGCACAATCACAGTACTAATTCAAAGCAATGATGCTAGATTATCCTGATTAATTTCACTGCTATTGTGTGTGTGTGTGTGTGTGAAATACACAAAATAATGATCTTTAAAAAAGCATCATATGACCCCTTTAAGGCTGTGACACACCATACCGACAACAAAGAGCTAGCGGCGATGAAGGTTGACAAAATTTGAAAAGCTTGAACAGCGATAACTACAGCCAATGGTCAACTAGTATGTAAGTTCTGCACTGGTGTGAGAGAAAATAACTGTCTATATCAGGTAGTGGCAGTAGTATATGTCATTCTAGATGGCAGTTATGGAAATAAATCTCAGGTAAGATGACCAAGTTAGAACAGCTTTTTGAACTCATCATTTGCTCACTTTCATCATTTTTGCTTTTCTTCTCATGCATGTGTTCACTAAGATGAACAGCCAATCAGAGTGATTGGTCACACCAAATGCCTCACACCGATTCAACATGCTCAACCGGCCAAAAAGCCACAGACAGTGTGGAACCAACCACACAAACTGAGCTGACAGATGCTCAACAACAGCCTTTAGATGTTAGCAAAAAATTCAGCCATCCTGAAAAACACTACTTTCCCCATTTATAGGAAACATTTTAAATAATTGGCATATCTGTCTTGTTTACTTTCAACTATGACCTCAAATTAAATGCTTTAATTTCTCTAAAAAATTCAATACCATGAATTTTATTCTAACAAAATCGCACATCAAGAAAACTAAATGAGATAAAAAAAAAAAAAAGTTCACGTTTCGCTTAACTCTTGTCCATGGTCGCCATATTCTAACCTAAATCTGTGGTGTGTTTTAGGTCATAACTTTGCTAATGATTAAGTGGCTCCCAACTATGACATATTGCCTGTTCCGTGCCATAAATCATGCATAATGTACATCTTAACTTGTGTCTTACAAATACTCAGTGGTCAGACCAAAGATTATAAATTTAATAATATTTTGCTCTCTTATTATATTTTCAGAACCAATTTTTTTTTTCTCAAATAGTGCAGATTCACTCAATCTCTTTTGCACCTTTTAAAGGGTCAATGACAAAAGAAAAGAAAAATAGTTATGTTTTTATTCTAATGTTAAAACATTAGATTAAAAAAATACTCTTTAAGATATAAACTTAAACTCTATAAGATAAAAAAAAATGAAAAAAATGGTACAACAATCAAGAGAAAAAGTAAAGTAAAAATAGTAAAATAGAAAAAAGTAATATTTAATATAATTTTATTTGAGCATTATTGTTTCAAAAATATTTCTTATTTTGAACAGTCACACCATAAAAAAAATGTGATTGATTGATTGATTGATTTTTATTATGTTCAGTTTTATTTACAAATCCTAGCATCAAGTAGGGTTACACAACTATTCATTTTCACTCCCTATCTAGAAAAGTGCTTGACTATTTAACAGGCTAGTGTTTATGGATTAATTGTACACTAGATGAAGTTGTTGAACTAACTAACAAATAGTTGATGCAACACAACATCACATGCTTCACTAGCTGAGGGTGAACTCTTTTGGACAAGAATAAACCGCAAAGTGGGCCAGACTTTACACCGATGGTCAAAAGTCTGGCTATTTGAAGTTAGTTATTAATATGCTGGTAGTTATGAGTAGATTTCTACTCAGTCACACAGCTGTCAAATACACATCTTTCAAACACACTCAGACCTGCAGATATGTCTCCAGAAAACGAAATCACACTCAAAAACCTGCGGCAAAACTCCAGTTGCATAACAAACATCAGAATAAAGCATCATGGCATATTCAAGCCGTAGGGTTTTGTTCTGGTTTATTCCTCTTATCCTCTTAAACTCCTCCACAGCTCTGCATATGGACAGATGAACTCAATATAACGAGGTGTTATTGAGACACTACAATTCCCAGAGTCCCTTGCAGCTTGCAGTCATCATTTACTAAAAGAAAAGAGCTAATCCACACCTTTAACACTTGTATCTAATGATTCCAGACTTGATAATTAGTATGCGTTAGTTACTTATTATGTCAATGTAGGAAGTGTCGAAGCAAATCCACTGAGAATCAATAACCCCTATGTGACTGACATGTGCATGCATGTTGCATTTTGCCCTGGAGATGTTTTCTCAGACTTACTGTATATCAAATCAAAATTCAGTTTGCTGGTGAGTGCCACAGAAACCATTGGGCTCCACTGACAAAAGTTTGAATAGCATACAAGAAAAATCTGGAAGAGTAGATGATTCGCTGCTTGTTAAAGAGGCATTTAAAGAAAAGAGTTACAGTCGGTGTACGGGATATAAAGAAACAGGATCAGACAGACGGAGAGAATGAGTGAGAGAAGGGTTGTTAATGTGATGAATGCCATTTCCAGGCTACTGGGATGAAGAAGAGACACGCTAGTATGTAATAATAATAATAAATTAGTACTAGCATTTTAGTACTAGTAACAAAGTAATGCTGGAAGTTAAAATCTTACTGTATTATGTAGATTATTATGAGACAGAGATGTGTGACTACCTGCATTTGATACAGCATTTATTCTTCAGCTCAATCTCATAATCACAATAAAACATTAGTTTGAATGTCCACTGAGGAAAGCGATATATTTGTCGAACTATCCTTTCATCTGTAATAGGGATTTCCCATGATGACGCTAGTCAGTGGATTTGCTGGTTACAAGGTGTTGCTGAAAGTAAAAATAATGTCCTTGTTTACAACCCTGTTTTAGTCTCTTTCAATATAAAAGTATTTGATACTGATATCTCTGAAAATGTTGAAGCAAATTTAAAGTATTAACATTATTAACAAACCGCATTTTTGAAGTTTTAACAAGCACATTCTCACCTAAAAAACTCTTAAAACTACATTCCGTGACACAACAAGAGTTGAATTTGTAAACCTGTACTGATATATATGATCGTCCACCATGACGCTTACTGTGAGAAATGCTGCAAGCGGACTGATATAAACGGTAAAAAGGTTCCCATGGTGATACTGGTACAATATCACAAGGCTGGAAAGATCTCTCTTTTATTATTTTTATACTATTTTTATAATAATAATAATTATTATTACTCCTAAAATAATAATGGTTCTTTATTGGCATCTGTGGTTCCATGAAGAACTTTTAACATCCATGGAACCTTTCCATTGCACAAAAAATTCCTTAAAGTGGAAAGAGGTTCTTAACCTTATTAAAATGTTTTTAACAATGTAAGAAGAAAAGGTTATTTTAAGAATTATTTACTAAAATATGATTTGTGGAATCCAAAATGGTTATTCTATGGCATCACTGTGAAAACCCCCTTTTGGAACCTTTATTTCTAAGAGTGTTTGAGCCAAAATGGTCAATAACACAGCTCAAAATCATTATAGTCTATCATGTGGTAATTATATACTCCTTCCTCGACCTCAAGATGTGTGTTACAGTTATACAGGTGGTCAGTTTTGTGAAAATCTTAATTGATTGAAATAAACAAAAGAAATACACTCTGCTAAAGGAATTAACATAAATGTCCATTTTTGTTTGACTCACATTCACTCATGGTGTTGGCCCATAACTCAACGTTCAACTGCAGTTAGACTTCTGTCTGATGATTTCTATCCTATGCCCCTGCTATCTTCAGACATGACTGCTAAACCCCGCACACTAGCTCCATATTTCTGCTTTAATAATACATAAACGTCTTAAAAGGGCCAGGAGCGGGAGATTCTGTAGTGTATATATTGTTCTCTGTGCTCTACAAGCATAACTCACCTCAAATAGCCGTATCCTCCGTGTCTAAAAGGAGGATGAGATCTCAAGTGCAGCCTCTTTAAAAACACTTGCGCTAGTATTGATACACTGTCTTGTGCACTTCATGCTATTGTGTTTAATAATTATAAAAAAAATCAATGTTTTCGCCAGCAATATTTTGAATTGATGCAACCTGATCTTAACTTAAATGGGACTCTGCATATATTTACAATGTGTTTCAGGGTAAAATAACCAGTACTCAGCTAAAAGTGACCATCTAAAAACACTTTAAAACATAAATTTGTCAATGAGATAATGTGTCCCATCAATCATATTTATTCTTCAATATGATTGGCTGGTTAACCTACAGATTAACGACAATGAACATCTCACGCTTGCATACATAATTCTAAATTGGTCAAACTGCTGAAAAAAGACTAACTAATTACAAAGTAAACTACTCGCCCACTCAGATGTCACCATTTTAGTTCATGTACAGTATGAATTAAAATTTAATTGACTTAAAATGGTCTGAATGAGTCGGTGTTTAGTGAGCATTTAGCTCTGTTGAACAAAGTGTATCGTGTGATCATAATGACATCAGTGAGGCACCATGGATATACATTGAATTAAAAAACAAAACAAATCAAACCATGAAGAGAAGCCTTTGCTTCTTCATTTCTTAAGTCAACCACACACATATTTAAGTCATATTTTGATGAGACCAAAGATGATTAATGGCTTTATCAATAGAGCTGTTCAGTTTGTACTCTTAAAATGTATTTTGAGCCACTGGGCTCTGTCAGAAAAGTTCGGTAACACTTTATTTCGATAGTCCACTTTAGACATTCTATTAACAGTAAGTAACTTTGCAACTACATGTCAACTAGCAGTTAGTAGAGTATTAGTAGACTGTCTGCTTAATATCTTCTAACACTTTCTTTGTCAACTTATTCTACTAACCCTAAACCTACCCTGTCTACTCTGAGAGTTAGTAGACATGTAGTTGCAAATTAATGAGAATTAGTTGACATGTAGTTGACGTAGTTACAAAGTTACTTATAGTTAGTAGAATGTCTAAAGTGGACTATCGAAATAAAGTGTAACCAAAAATTTCTAATGGGCTTTTATATAGTAATTTCCAATGTATGAGTAAAATATGGCATGTGGTCAGCATCACTTTAAATAGACTTTCAAGTTTTGTTCTACAACATAAATCTTTGTACATTAGATTTTTTACCATGATTTACAGAAGACAGCTACTAAAATGTAATTCAGTGTAACAATAGTTCATATACCTAAAATCTTGTCATGCATATTTAGAACAAAAATCACTGGATGTCATTAAAAGACTCGCAATGCAGCCATTAAAATACAAGTTAATGGTCATTTTACATATTTACCGATTTTTGCCAGTATCCTTCAAACCACCATTAATAAGCAAGAAGTTTAAAATCTTTTAAATTGTAATAAAATGTAGTATGATCAATTTTTTAGTATAGGTCAGAATAAGTATGTTGTTTAATTTTTACATAAATACAGTACATCAGTTACACAGAATGATGATTAAACAATATTTCACCCATATTTTGACATTTTTCACAAAAGTTATTTGAAGTAGAAACTTTACATGCATTTAATAAGCTTTCTGTGTATATAAAAATACTTTTTTATAAATTTTACTTGATGCGCACACTAAAATAGAGTATTTGGGTTTGTCCCAAACACAACTTGACTTCAGTCAAAATTAAAATGCATTCTGTGTGCTCATGTGTTTTGCTTCCCAATTATTAGTTGTTTGATGGAATTAGCCAGCTACTGTCAAACTGCATGCACAGTTTGTCCTTAATGAAGATTATCTGATTAATTGCTTTCTTAGAATATATATTTTTTGCTTCCGTTTAGTCCCTTAATACTTCATTTAAAATTATCTGAATTTAATTAGATTTTTAAAATGAATTTATTATGAAGCTGTCAGGGTAATCTGATACTATTTCTGTAAATCATTTTTTTCTTTTTTTAATGAAATCATTTTTTTTTTTAATACTGATGACTGATATTTGCTAAGGTACATTAATTCCCTAGCAGTATAACGTCACCATACACTCTGCATTATTAAGTAAAAAAGTAGGTGGTTAATGCAAATGCCAAACAGCAATAACTGTGCTGCAATTCAAATATAACGCATATAAAGATTGTAAAGTGTAGTTTTGTTAAAAGTTGGAAGATCATACTTCACCTGAGTGACTTTAACTGAAATTAAAATCTGGTGGTTTCCGTTTTTCAGAAGCAGAAGTTGTTGAAACCTTGCTGTATTTTTTTTTTTTTTTAGTCCTTTTAAGACTTGTTTAAAGGCTAAAAGCCCATTATAAGAGGTAAAGACAGTCTAAACCAGGATCCACTTTTGGCTAGACACAGGGAGGTCACATTTTTTAGGGGTTGAAATTAGATATTGCTGTTTCTCTTCCAAAAATGACTGTCCTGAAGGTCAAAAATGTTACTTCACAGCTTCTCTCCACTAAAGCCCTGCTTATAATCTGTCTTCACAGTATTACTGTTAAAAAGTTGAGATGTAGTATGGCTTGTCATAGCATATAGCAACAATTTCATCACATTCCCACGTAATATGTGCATATCTTGAGAGCCGACACTGGAACAATGTTATGAAAACATTTGTCCATCAGCTGAGGGGCTGGGAATAAGAGACTTGAGCCATGCCTCAAAATACTATACAAAGTTGAAAGTTATTTCATTTTTATTCCAGCCTTTGCCTAAGTGTTTCTTTTTGTCTCACTTTGTATCTTTTGCCTTATTCTATATTTATGAATATGTTGCAGCCTTTAGTGTCTCCTCATAGTTTTGCTTGCTTGTGTAAGACTGTAGAAAAGATCCTGGACTGAGGAATGGTGTTATGTTTAACAACAACGTCCGTCACAGTGCAAGTGTGTAAGAGTGTTTGGCAAAGGCAAAAGCTTTGAAAGCAGAATTAGGACTGCTGAAGTTAACATGTTAAAGGGGTCATATGATGCTGCTAAAAAGAACATTATTTTGTGTATTTGGTGTAATGAAATGTGTTTATGCGGTTTAAAGTAAAAAAAACACATTATTTTCCACATACTGTACATTATTGTTTCTCCTCTATGCCCCGCCTTTTTGAAACGCGTCGGAAGACCATACAAAGTAGTTTCGCTTTCACAACGAAACACACATGGCGAAACACACACTTCAGGACATGGCGGCAGCGGCAACAACAATACTACAGCGAGAATAAAAGTTACGCCTTCTTTCTTTGCGTGAACATTTGGGCGGCGTTATGCAAATCTTCCCACATAGTGAGGTAGATATGTGGGGGCGTGTTCGAACGAGCCGTTTTAGGTAGGTGTGGTTAACTCTTAACTTTTATAAAGAATATCTCTTTGGATTTGAGACTTTAGTCTTTACAACTTTACAGATCTTCTTTATGCACCAAGAGCTTGTAACACTCTAAAGAGAAAGGAAAAAATGAAATCGCATCATATGACCCCTTTAACTTAGAATGTTATAAAATATGTGTGAAACCAGTAATTGTATGTAACGTCATTAACACAGTTACACAATTGGACTTTTTTGCCCTGTTCTGTGTGATTTTCAAAGACATCAGAGGTGTTTCTGTATAATACAAAAGCGCACATGGTGATGACGTAGCCAAATTCTAATTGAAATCTAGATGAGACTTAGACTTGCAGTCTTTGTATAGTGGGATTGTGATAATCACTCAACATGTCTGTAATATCACTTGCGAGCAAAACATGCCATATAACATACTGATAAATAAGTTAAAAGTTCTGGTCCTTGAATCTGATTGGCTGAGAGGAGTGCAGTATTCTAGTGATAACAGAACTCCAACCGTTTCACCATTTGAATCACTCCGCTTGCAGTATTTCTCACAGCGAGTGTCATGGCGGATGCCAAAATACACTATAATTTTAAAAATAATACTATTTTTGTGTCACAGAATGTAGTTTTTTAGGTGAGAATGTACTTGTTTAGAACTTCAAATATGTGTTTTGTTAATAAAGATAATGTCTATTTGAAAATTTGCTTCGACGTTTTCGGAGATGTGAGCTCCAGGGCGTCAGCGGCCGTTCAGCGCCCATGAACCCACTGAGAGCAGCCTCACCTCCGCCAGATCTTCTGGAATTTGCCGCTGGATCTGATGTCTCTAAACATGAGATATCATTCATTTTGGATAAATCTAACAGGCAGTCTTTGGTCTCATTAATGTTCTCTTTGTTTTTTTTTCATTAATATATTATTTATTATTTAGTTTTTGCAAAGGGCAAAATCTCATCACATTACATTTTATGTAACTTTAAAGCTGTATATAAGATTGCTGGCTTTGTACTTTTGCCTGAACTGCCTAGCAACTTTTATGATGGTTGTTGTTGTTGTTTATTAAATATTATTATTCAATAAATTATATTTTATATAAATAATAGTAGTACTTAATGATAGTATTTAGCATTGGGAAGTGGTGTGTGTGTTTGTGATGCTGATTAGTTACGCTATTCTCACATTAGCAATGGAGGCTTGGGCTCAGCTGTTAAACTGTCAACTTGAGATTTGAATCCGTGGCAGAAGGAAGTAGTTCTGCACAAAAGAAGGTTTTTAAGACCCTCTGTTGTTGTTTCTTATGCATTTACACCCTTTCCTTATGAAGTGTTGTATAAACATAATATCACACTCATGGCAGTGTGATATGGCTGAATATCGGCACGCTGTGATTACCTATGGCACTCGGTCTGTTGCTCATTTATTTAATTTATTTTGACACAAACAGTATATGTAATATTTTATTATGATAAGTCTAAGACTACATTGAAAAACTGGAAGACCAAATCCATATTTATATCTGGGAAAAAAATAAATAAATGAAAATATTTGTAATACTTTGTAGGCTTTTATTATGTAAAATTAATAAATATTTTAAATTTAATCTAAAGTATAATAGAGACACTGATCATTGTCTCATTTGTACACAAACACAAACAACAATGACAGCTGAATTCTTAATTATCAGAAAATGATGGAAAAAGACCTTAAATTTTATTTATAAATTAAATCTATATGAGATTAAGATTTGCCATATAGTGGTTGTTAGTGGTCACTTAACATGTCTGAAATATTACTTGTGAAAAAAACATGCCATCGAAACTGAACAAATTACATTCTTAAAAAAAGAGTGAGTGAGTGAGTGAGTGAGTGAGTGAGTGAGTGAGTGAGTGAATGAATGAATGAATGAATCAATCCATGCATACATAAAAATGTAAAATAAGAATAATTATTCACATTTTAAATAAACTAGCAATCTGTGGCACTGAGCATGTGAACTCTGCACAAAAGGTCAGATTTCACTGAAGCACAAGGTTTTCTTTGGATCAGTTTGCAATTATGATTAGCTAGATGAAATGCTGATAAATAAACTGCAAACGACCAAACAAACAAATAAAATGTGAGGTTCACTATTACAAAAACAAGGAAATAATTGTCACTAATTATTTTATCCCAATGACCCTAACTTAAAAAGAAAGAGAGAGAGAAAAAAAAGGAAATGTGACTACAAATGATACAGAAAGTGTATGAATTATGTCATTCTTAAAATATTAATTAATTTTGTGTCATTTATTTCTAAATGGCCAAAATTATCTCCCTCCCTCCCTTTCTCTCACTCTCTGAATTAGCTTAGTCTTTTTAATTTTGCCCCCTGTTGATGGCAATTAGACCACTGAGATCCTCCAAAAAGCAAAGCAGACTTGTACACGCTCACACACACATTCTAAAAGTGCCATCACAGAGAGAGACAGAGCGAGAGAGACAGCAGCAGGAATTACTGTACATACTAAGTAGCCATTCCTCATCTAATTACAAGTGAGCACAATCATTTTCACATTTTACTCTTAAAAGGCTCTCCGCCACATGTAATTCACATCCATAATTGAGCCGATGGGTGCTAAGAGGAATGTGCCAAGAAAAAAATAAAAGCTGAAGATGAAAGAGAAGGGAAGCAGGTATACTAAAACAAAAACAAGGATGGAGGAGAAAATAATGGGAGTTTAGGGACAGAGCTGAATGGAGAATGAAAGGAAAGCTGCTGTTTATTGGCAAATATTTCCCAGGGATTCCGACACTGGTCTTTGCACAGAGAGCTGTCTTAATCAGACTCTGTTTGCTCTGCTATTGATTAATCTTGCCTAGACATCATATTATTGTTTACTTTCTGAGTGTCTCCAGACAAAGTGAAAGAACAACCTGGCATTCGTCTAAAGCATCCCCTCAACCCCAACTGTCACTCAAACTCTTCTCATTTCTTCCCCCATCCCATCTTTTCCAAAAATAAAGGAGTTATGAAGCCATGCCTCTGTACCCCTGTGGTTACTGTGAGTGACGCCCGTGACAGCTGCCCGTATGCGCCCCCTCTGAGCTCGGCATGCTGGGGGATGTAGGCTGTCAGGTCACATTATGAGCTCGCTGAGACGGCACCAGTAGGCACGTGGCGTGTGCATTTACAAAACACGCACACCGAACAACATGGAAAATAAGAAGATGCATTCATATACAGACACACTAGCACATGCTCTTGAAGTTAATGTTCGCTTTTACTGTGTCAGAGCGGAGATGCCATTAAACAGAAGAGCAGGGAGAGACGTGTTATTTATCTGAGAGACGGTGAAGTGATTTCTGTGGCAGAAATGTTTATACTTATTGAGGCAAAGCAGGTGCCACTGTAATTTCCTATCAAGGGGTGGAAATGTAGAGAAAATAACTAATTTACCTTAAAGGTAGGTCTCATCTGTCTGACCATGTGTGTGTGTGTGTGTGTGTGTGTGGTGGCCTGCCAATATATTAGATGCAGAGATGTTATAAATAACTTGTGACTGTCACACATGCAGACATTAATACATACATAAATACATACTGTCATAGAGGCCCTTCAACCTTCTAGTCAAGAAACATACAGCTCAAGTAACAGTAGACAGGCTGTTGTCTTGCATTTTATGAATCACCAAGGAACGTGGTTTCAGCTAAAAATCTTCTTTACTACAGATGCACCAGACCATCAACCCGAAATATTATGAAGTCTGTAAACAGGATGTTAACAGAGGCCAGAGATGGGACACACTGAAAATGGACACAAATAAATGAGACACACTACCCGGCAGAGCGTTTGTGCTGCTTGGAAGAATATTCTAAACACTGAATTCGGGGTGGGGGATTAATGTATCTAATATAATGTATGAAGAACTAACTGTCTTCAGATAAGTTTAGGTGGCATTTTCTGTTCATCTTACCTCCGTATATTGTCTATTTAAAGTAGTGTTTATGAAGGAAATGCTACATTGCTGCTATTCTGTAAGCGCCACCTACTGACAAAGAGTGAAATCGCATTTTTAGCATTTTTATCAGTCTCGAAATTATAAAATCCAATTTTTTTTCTTTAAAAATGCACGTTACATATATGTAGCACTTTTGTTTAGACTGCAATTAAAATGCAGTGGTTGCCTCTAATTTAAAATGGCTAAAGATAAAGGCCAGTTCAGTCTGTAATAAAGCAAATTAAAAAAATATTTTAAATTATTTACATTTTAGAAATGTATTCTTTTATGTATCTTTCTTTAAGAAAAAAAAAACAGTTTCAGAATTGGCCCATTTGATTGTAAAAAATCGACATATGGAAACAGAGCGTGAAAAATCACGCTATGTGAATCCCTATTATTTGCTGTTCTGCTAAAGAAAAAAATCACTTGCATATTGTATGACCTGAGTGTTAGTAAATTAACAGCAAAGTTTTATTTTTGGGGTAAACTATCCCATTAATTTTCATTGTTTTTCCTTTGGTGTCATGATTGACTAACATAAAGTTTTTTTGTTTTGTTTTTTTGGACAATGTAAAAGTCTTTACTATTAATGCATCCTTGCTGAATAAAAATATAAATTTCTTAAAAATTGTTGTAGTGTTCATATTATATGTATCAGTGTCCATTCCAACAACAACAAAAAGTATATGTACATTTTACTTACAAATGGCAATTAAATAACACTGATGCACTTCATACACTTCATACGAATTTCAAGGTCAAACATAGTCAAAAGTTGCTCTTCTGGACACAATATATTATTCGAAATGTAAAATTATATAGCAAGAAATGATTTTCTATGAAAAATACTTGTGAGGCTTGGTGTTGTTTATGTGGAGTCAAGTGGGCTGTAGCGCTCTAATTTGACTCTGCATCACTTCATGTTTTCTGTTCTTTCATTCTTTGCTCCATCCTTTACCATTGTCCACTCGGCTGACATCATAGTGCTTGTCCTTGGAGTGACTCTTATTTCCTGTGCTATTTTTTCTAATTCTCTCTAGAAAATGCATATATGCTCATACTCAATATTCTCTTAAAACCAAAATAATTCTCAGAAAAACAAAGTAAGTATCTTTTAAGTTTTACCCAGACAATGGAAAATCTTGTATCATTAGAAAGTAAATTATATTAGCATCAAATGTGAATGACAACAGCTTTCAATAGCGCCATTACCACTTCTCTACATTTCTCACACCTTTTCATAAATTCATATTCTCCACAATCTCAAATGATCAGCAAGTATTCGTACTCACTAAAACCACAAACAGAGAAGTTTCAGACAAGTCAGAAAGTGTGTGTGTGTGTGTGTGTGTGTGTGTGTGTGTGCGCGTGTGAGAGAGAGGGAGAGAGAGAGAGAGAGAGAGAGAGAGAGAGAATTATAAAAGAACTCTGAAATTACATAATGCTAATAACAAATAGTTTAAGCTCCATTCCAAAACCTACCTAACTAGACAAGAAGTTCCCGACATAACCTGTTACAAAAGGTAATGGCATCATCCTATTTTTTGAAGCTAACTAATATATTACATGTATTATTTGAAAAGAAAGCAATCCCAAAATGCACTTCAATGAAAACAATGAAGAAATAATCGAATTCAAAGATAGTAGACAGGTGAGAAAAATGTCAACTACAAATATATTTCACTCATTCATATTTAAAATAAAATAAAATAAAATAAAAATGTTTTGTTTTACATAAAAAAAATGTCTACACATTTTTTGCTCACATTGTTTTAAGGTCATATTGCAATCATCCTGAAAGTGATTACAACAATACCGTACCTGTGTGTTGTTATTCTTGTAGCTGTGGTGTGGATGTCCTTATTCTCATAGAATTACAATGATTATTGAAAATATTTTTTTAGTTATAGTCAGTGCTGGGTAGTAACTGATTACATGTAATCTACATTACATCCCAAAAAGTAAGTACTTGTAATGAGATTTTATTACATTTTAAAATGTTTATAAACAGATTACAGTTACCTTTTAGATTACATGATTACATATTTACACAATGACAGTAAATTATTCATAATTTATTGATTAAACTCAATTCTTATTTATTTATTTAGTAACATTTCCTTTCTACATGAACCTACCACTTGTATACATTTGGGCAGTCTTCCAGTTTTTTGTGCAACTGCACAAGTCTTCCATTAGTAAATTGGACAATTTAATGGACACATTTTATTTTTATACTATGTATAAATTAGCAATCCATGCTTCTGAACAAAAGCACCACTCAATCAATTAAACCATGTATGAGACTAATAATTGCAAGTTATTAAACACTATCGATGCATTGCTGTGAAATACTATGTCTTCATAATATCATGTGAACTTCACTAATTATTAATTCTGGAAGTCGGGACAGAAATGTATGAAACCTGGATCCCTCTCTCTCTCTCTCTCTCTCTCTCTCTCTCAAATCCCATTCAAGTCTATGTGATAAACGAGTTAGGTCAATAGTAATCTAAAAGTAATCAAAAAGTAGTCAGACTACATTACCCAATATGTGTAATCCAGATTATGTTACTAACTACAATTTTCACAATGTACTTTGTAATCAGTAATGGACTACAATTTCTAAATAATCTACCCATCACTGGTTATAGTTATCATCCTTGGTGTGAATGGCCATTACTCTCTTATTGAAAAGCCCTATGATAATTTTTTGTTGTTGAGGCTCTTGGAATAGTAGATGTTCATCATCATGCTGCCATATGGCCATAGCCGTCTATTAGTGGAGATAATTGATGTGGAAACTTTAAAAACCATTAAAGCCCGGTAAACACAAGCAAGACTGTGTTCAAATGCATGTTCATATCCTCGCAATCTCTATCCAAGCTGGTTTTGATTAGTCAATTAAAGAGTTTGTTTGTCAGCCATGCAAGGGTTACTTTAGGAAATGGTGACCAATCAGAAGAGAGCAGATGATTCACTGACACTTCGCCAGACATAGGACTCATAGCTGTTTCTATGGCAACACAGAGCGGAGGAGAACGCTCATAGAAAAATATGCGTCAACTGCCATCTGAGGGTGTAAAACACATACAAATATGCATGCAAAACACATACAGCAATGTGTGATCTGAAAGGTGACACGTAATGTAGGCAATATTAACTTTGCAATTATCTGCAATCAAATGGGAAACTACAAATAAACAAATGCTAGATATGCCAAATGTCAAGTGGCGCACTATAAATAAAATACTGGACATTTAAGCACATACAATTCGATTTTTTGATATATGCAAATGCTTAGTTTTAACAGTGCTGCATGAGAAAAGCGATACAACACACTTCCTGTGCTACTGCATGTCGAAATAAGCAAACAATGTAATTAATGCAATTCAATTGTTAAAATAAGAAGTTTATCAGGAAAAAAATTATTAAAATGTAAGTTTAATTACACCCATTCATTATTTTTACATTAGAGTATCATGCAATGTGTGAAATGTGGATAATATAGTATAAAATTATGTCAACATGTCAAATGGAGAATATAAAATATATAGTCAAATGTAATAAAATAAAATAAACATTATTATAATTATTTGTTATTTATACTACTATTTAAAATAAATGAAATAAAATTATTATAATAAATATTATTACAATATGATACAATAAAAGCATTCTATCTTTTTGATAGTGTGTCAAAGATATAATAAAACTGTGGAAGAGTCTGTGCTGCAGTGTAAAAGACTACACATTGAAATAGAGCAAAATAATACACTGTCATAAGTGTGTGTGTGTGTGTGTGTGTGCAAGGGAGTGTAAGGGAAGTTCAGACCTCTCTAATTCCTGCTGAATGAAATGTCAGTGCGTGGCAGGGGGCTTTTTAACTCTCAGTGGTGGGGCTCTTGGTGTGGGGGCAGCAGGGTGGGGGTAAAAGGGTCACAGTGTGTCTAGGGTTGGTGTAGGGCTCTTTGTTAGCCGGAGCTGGACTCCTGAAGTCAGTCAAAAGACCTGCGTGGGGGGGCCAGAGGCAGAGACAGACCCTTTCAATCCATCACACACACACACACACACACACACACACACACACACACAGACACACACACACACGCACACACATCCTCGCTAGCTCACACAAAGTAATGTAAAAGTAAATTAATTTTACATTTTCTCTCACACACATGTAGTAAAGAAATACTGCTTCTAGAAAGTTTATATATAATGATGCAACATAAATGAATTCTCAGTGCATTATAATGTGTTGTCAATAAATCATGTTATAATCCGTAGTGATAAACCATAAACCTTAGAATTAACCGTAGCTCAATAAATATGCATTTCACCTTACTGATGGTTATAATACTTTTATACAGTGATTTGAATACATTTTAATTCCAAATTATACATTCATGTAAGGAAAATCTTCAGTAGTTTGGCATTATCTTTTATTGTGACTTTTACATGTGGTACAGCCTTCAAAAATGTAATGATATTTAGGAATTAATTCAATCTTTTGAAATTATTTATTTATTTGTTTGTTTGTTTGTTTATTTAACAATAATGATTCAAATGTGCACATTAACATATTCGAAGTGTAACTTCAAACTGTGTTACTTGATGGTTAGCCTACATCGCATGACCTCATAAAAAAATAAATAAAATTAAAATTAAACATAAAACCAACAGAAATACAAGCTATATATTTTTTACTAGATTTTAACATTTAAAAAAGTTTTTCCTTCATATTGTACACTCTTATGTGTCATTGACCTTATCACAAATACATATAAGATATTATAAATATATAATGCATTAAAAATAACTTATATAACAATATAAATAATGTGCTTCATAGATTTTTTTAAACAAACCTTTGTGCTAATAGTATAATTTCTCATGTGAACAGCTGTGCGTAACTGAGTATGCAGTGAAATGAATCACTCCATAAGGACCACATCAATAAAGCTCATGGATTCTTTGCGCAATTGTAACAAGTGTAACAACTGTACACCAAGGGCATGCACACACACACACACACACACACACACACACACACACGCAAAAAATATTCAACACACACGCATACATGCAGACAAAATCTGCTGTGAAGCAGGTATCTTTCATTTCAAGCATTTAATTGGAAACACAGAGGCTGCACACACATTTATTAGATCTCATACA
>NW_015662942.1:581254-605311 GCF_001515625.1 Sinocyclocheilus rhinocerous
ATGAGGAAAAAAAATTAACTTAAATGATTTTAGCAAATGGCTGCAATATAACAAAGAGTGAAAAATTTAAGGGGGTCTGAATACTTTCCGTACCCACTGTACAATAATAATAATAATAATAATAAGTATTATTATTATTTTGTTTGTTTGTTTGTTAGTTTTTTTGTTATGATGTTAAAATATGATCCCATAAATGCATGATATCTATTTGAAAGTATGACAAAGATGAAACAGAACCCAGATATAATAAAACCATGAAAGAGTTTTCACTGTGCTGCAGTGTAAAACACTACACCTTGTAATAGAGCGAAATAATATACTGTCCTAAATGTGTGCGCACGAGTGTAGGGAAGTTCAGACCTCTCTAATTCCTGCTGAATGAAATGTCAGTGCGTGGCGGGGGGCTTTTTAACTCTCAGCGGTGGGGTTCTTGGTGTGGGGGCAGCAGGGGCAGTAAAAGAGTCACAGTGTGTCTAGGGTTGGTGTAGGGCTCTTTGTTAGCCGGAGCTGGACTCCTGAAGTCAGTCAAAAGACCTGCGTGGGGGGTCCAGAGGCAGAGACCTGCGGAGATCAATATAACTGCAGGGGGTCTATCCTCTTATAGACCCTTTCAATCCATCACACACACACACACACACACACACACACACACACACACAGACACACACACACACGCACACACATCCTCGCTAGCTCACACAAAGTAATGTAAAAGTAAATTAATTTTACATTTTCTCTCACACACATGTAGTAAAGAAATACTGCTTCTAGAAAGTTTATATATAATGATGCAACATAAATGAATTCTCAGTGCATTATAATGTGTTGTCAATAAATCATGTTATAATCCGTAGTGATAAACCATAAACCTTAGAATTAACCGTAGCTCAATAAATATGCATTTCACCTTACTGATGGTTATAATACTTTTATACAGTGATTTGAATACATTTTAATTCCAAATTATACATTCATGTAAGGAAAATCTTCAGTAGTTTGGCATTATCTTTTATTGTGACTTTTACATGTGGTACAGCCTTCAAAAATGTAATGATATTTAGGAATTAATTCAATCTTTTGAAATTATTTATTTATTTGTTTGTTTGTTTGTTTATTTAACAATAATGATTCAAATGTGCACATTAACATATTCGAAGTGTAACTTCAAACTGTGTTACTTGATGGTTAGCCTACATCGCATGACCTCATAAAAAAATAAATAAAATTAAAATTAAACATAAAACCAACAGAAATACAAGCTATATATTTTTTACTAGATTTTAACATTTAAAAAAGTTTTTCCTTCATATTGTACACTCTTATGTGTCATTGACCTTATCACAAATACATATAAGATATTATAAATATATAATGCATTAAAAATAACTTATATAACAATATAAATAATGTGCTTCATAGATTTTTTTAAACAAACCTTTGTGCTAATAGTATAATTTCTCATGTGAACAGCTGTGCGTAACTGAGTATGCAGTGAAATGAATCACTCCATAAGGACCACATCAATAAAGCTCATGGATTCTTTGCGCAATTGTAACAAGTGTAACAACTGTACACCAAGGGCATGCACACACACACACACACACACACACACACACACACACACGCAAAATATTCAACACACACGCATACATGCAGACAAAATCTGCTGTGAAGCAGGTATCTTTCATTTCAAGCATTTAATTGGAAACACAGAGGCTGCACACACATTTATTAGATCTCATACACACATACACACACACACACACACACACACCCTGGGGAAGTGCAATACAGCAAAACAGGGTTTTTTTCAAGCTGCGTAACTGACCCCTCCATCTGGTGCGAAACAGGCTGTTTGCGTCAGGCACCATTTCCCCTTCCTATTGTACATGAGCCCAGGGCTACTGTAGACTGCGTTATTGGACCATAAGCTTCTAGAGATGGATAATCTATAAAATAGCTCCCTGCTGGCCCCAAGTAACCCTCACACAAACACACACACACACACAGGTTACTCTTTACAGAGAGACAATGAGATTGTTTACACGTCTTATGGATATTTTCTCTGGATATTTTTTACACTAATGCTGTTTTAAGACAATCAATTCACACTTAAAATGACTGATTCTATAAAGAATCTTTTTTCTTTTTTTTGGGCCCACTTTATATTAGGTGGCCTTAACTACTATGTACTTACATTTAAATTAATCATTTGGTACAATGAACGTATTGTATACATACATGTTTCTACATTGCTTT
Source organism: Sinocyclocheilus rhinocerous (assembly GCF_001515625.1). Classification (NCBI taxonomy): domain Eukaryota; kingdom Metazoa; phylum Chordata; class Actinopteri; order Cypriniformes; family Cyprinidae; genus Sinocyclocheilus; species Sinocyclocheilus rhinocerous. Next base: position 583,514 of record NW_015662942.1, read on the forward strand.
TCTGACAAGATGCGCGTTAAATATCACATGCGATTTATCGTGCAGCCCTAACAAGGAGGCATAAATTGTATAAGTTGAAAATAGTATGGAAAACTGCTCCAGTTCCACAAGGTAAATCTAGATAGATAGATAGATAGATAGATAGATAGACCATTTTATGCTTGGAAATATCGAAGAGCTTTACATCCATGTATCAGCACTGGTATCGCTATTGACTATGTTGGCCTTACTAGAATTTCGTAGGATCAAAAAAAAAACAAGCGATATCTCTCATTCCTAATGTTTATGAATGCGTGTGTTTATCACAGGCAGAAAGCACCTGCATGGATTAGAGCATTTTCTCAAATCAGCTAATTACGACAGGCTTCTCTGTTCTCTCCTGTAATTAAATCAAATGATCAGGCGAGACAACAGCTCTCCCCGAAATAAAGACCAGAAACAACAGCATCAGCAACAGATAAACACCTGTTACAGGCTAACACACACATGCACACACTCTGACGAACAACAAAAGCAATCTATAAAACCAAAATGCACATTCGCAACCACAGCGTTGCAAATGAGAGAAGTAAAATTGAACTAAAAGGAACGAAACTACAGCACAGAACAAAATGTCTTCAGCAATAACTAGATTCATTGGAGTAGGTGGATCTTTTTTCCATATGTTTTATTGAGGCTGCCACTGTCTCTCTCCTTTTCTCTTTCTCTCACCTCTGCTATTGTCCTTCCCTCTTTAATTTGCACCTATCTGGGTGTACTGTCAGACCGGCCCTACGGGAACCCACAATTCTGTACGGTAAAATATCCTACATTAGGTTCCTCTGGGGACAAAGAGAACAATCTGAAAAAAAAAATGAGAGCGAGATGGAGAGACAGAGAGAGACAATTCACTCAAATTGAGCTCAGATACTCTCCACAGTCGTCATTCGCCCACACTGTAACTCTCTTGGGCACCGACTACACTCCACCTAACCACAGTTCTCTTGGAGACAGAGTGGACACTTCACATCCGACAAGAGGACAAGACACAGCACAAGCCCAGGATGGGGGGGAAGGTGAAATTGTGTAGATTCTTGGTGATGAGATGCCTGGAAAATCTTGTGTGAGGAGATTGTTTGAAACAAGAAGCTGCTTGACGTTAATATATTGAGGATACTGAGAAGCGATAGCTAATGAATAGCTGCTAACTAGCTCACAACACGACAACAAATACAGCCTAGCATTAAATACTTTACTCAATTACACATATCTTCACTTGTAAGAGAATGTTTAAACCAATAATCAGACTTGACATCATGATACAGTATGTGAGAACACACGTCATTGTTGCAGATGGCTAACGCTTAGCCACTTTGGCACATGGTGAAAAAAAAGAAGAAAAAAAAAGAATCGAGCATGGAACCCTTTAATCAGTCAATCAGAAAAAACTTCACTTACATGAGGAGAAAGTTGGAACTAAGAAGTCAAATTTGACATCAAGATACTGAATGTGAAAATGTAGGCTACATTACATCTACAGATGGCTAACAGTTAGCTGTTAAGTACAGTCTGCAGCACAGCAACAAAAAGGCTAAGAATAAAACATTCACTCAATCCCAAATATCTTCACCATATGAATAGAATGTTTGAACAAAGATGTTGAATTTGACGTCAATAAACTGAATGTGAGATTGTAGGCTACATTATATCTGCAGATGGCTAACAATTGGCTGCTAAGTACAGTTTCCTGCAAAATTGGCCAAGCATGAAATTGATTCAATCCCAAATATGTTCACCATATGAAGGGAAAATTCGAAACAAGATGTTTAATCACGTCAAGATATGGAATGTGAAAATGCAAGTCGTTAGCCCTTTTCAACACAGTATTACCAGTAAATTGCCAGGAAATCACCAGACCGACTTTACTGGTAATTACAAAAATGCCCTGTTCACACAGGCAACGACTTTTTCGTCTTTTTTCTCGGTAAAGCGCCATTCACACATCGGTTTCAAATTACCGGTAAATTCTGTGACATCATTAAACAGAAATGACTAAACGGCTGCGCCTCCCAGTGTCGTGTTTGTATACATGGGGGGGGTATACACGGTCAGTGTTTTTGTTGATGTTTTCATTTTTGTGTCAAATGTTCCCATTCATGCAGCTTCTTTTGGGCCAGAGACATCATATTAGATGACTTCAAACTGAACTACACAGCATGGAGTAAATGTGTCATCTGCGTAAAAATGTTATGATTGACCCAGAGCCATTGAAGTTTGAATTTCAAAAGCTCTTGATAGGCTTGGAGTAAACGTCTTACATCTGCGCGTTCTGAACTCGTACATGCTCATACTGGCCATTTTCATTCTGCGTTCACACACAGCAGAATTCCGGCAATTCACTGGTAATGTTACAACTTCTCATACCGGTAAATTTGCCGGAACAAGTTTACCGGTATTTTTAAAAAGGTCCTGTTCACACATGAGCTCTTAAAGGGGTCATATGATGCGATTTCATTTTTTCCTTTCTCTTTAGAGTGTTACAAGCTCTTGGTGCATAAAGAAGATCTGTAAAGTTGAATAGTTGCACATTACTTAATAATTAACTGCTAAGTTCGCAACAGGCCGATAACAATGACCTAACATGAAGCCTATTAATCAATCAATCAGAAAAATATTCTTGTACTCAACTTGTATCAACTTGTAAAAGAATGTTTGACTCAAGAAGCCACATTTTTGACATCAAGTTAATGAATATAAAACTTCACATCATGATTGCAGACTAATAACTAGTTACTAAGTACATTTCGTAACATTACTTAGTACATTGAGCTAGCATGAAAAATGACCTAGCTTGAAATCCTTTAATCTGTCAACCAAAAAAGTATTTACTTGTACGAGGGGAATGTTCAAACCAAGAAGAAAAGATTAAGGGGTTGTTCACACAAAATGAGTTTCTGCATTCTACTGTACTGCTTTTTCATTGTTTTTTTTTTTATGTAAACATGCGCTAGATGGATGCCTTTGACCCTTGTTGCTATTGTTTTGTGTCTTTTACAGTGTCTTGCGACTTATTTCTGGTCCTATTTTACACAATGGTTGCAGATGGCTAGCGATTCGCTGCTAGTTACAGTTAATAACACAGCAACAAAAATTACCTAGTATGAATATTTTCTTTCTTTCTTTCTTTCTTTCTTTCTCTTTTTTTTAAGAGGATATTCCAATAAAAAAAATAAAATCTAATTTAATGTCAATACACTTAACGTGCAATTACATCATAATTTGTCATGACCAACCAACAGCTGCCAAGTACATTTCTCAAAACTGCAATAAAAATAACTTTGCTTATGTAAGGAAAAATCTTTGCTTATTTAAGGAGATTCTCAAACCAACGTGTCAAAGCTGACGTTAATATTCTGAATGTGAAAATACACATTATGGCTGCACACCGCTAAAAATTTGCAGCTAAGTACAGTTTGCTAATTGATACTGACATTGCTAATTGTATGCGTCAGTGACTTAGTCACAGAAATCTTTGCTTGCATGAGGGAAATGTTTGAACCAACAAGTCAAATTTGACGTCAAGATACTGAGTGTGCATGTGCGCTTCATACTTGCCGGTAGCTAATTAGCTGCTAAGTACAATTTGCAACACTGTAAGAAAAATGGCTTAGCATGAAATACATCAGTCAGTGCCTTTTCCTCCATGCAAACCAAGAAGAAAATATGGAGGGTGTGTTGAAGAAACAAGCAGAAAGCTGTGAGAACAGCCCCATGTTGAGCCCTCCAAGGGTTCTGTGAGCTTTCAGTCGAGTGGGAAAAACGTCTCCTGTCCACCTGCAAACAGGTGTGGGTAGGAGGGAAAATTGAAACGTCTTGATTTTCACACTGCTAATTTCATTCAGATCAGCCAATCTCACCGCCCAAGCTTTTCGCCACTTCCCTCCGTACGTGCTAATTATGAACTCTCGCTGACGTGAGCAAGGTTTAAAGGCTAATTAGCATAAAATCCTACATGTTGTATTTTTACCTTCCTAATCAACACCCTCACACAGACATGTTTTTTAGATGTGTGGAGAAAGAAACAGAAAGAATGCTTTGACGCAATTAAAATGCGAACAGAGTGGGGGCGACAAGAATTGTGGATATTGTTCTGAAATATACCATTATAGTGGTTGTTTCTTGCTTGTGTGCTTTCAGCAAAAAAATGCCAGAGAACCAATCAAGCAACAAAATAAAAATGGTAACAACAAAAAATGGTCTGAAATCATTTGAAACCCCCACTTACGGTTACCTAAGTATCAATTACAAGCCAAAACTAGGACCTTGATGTGATTGCTGATATATGCCATTCTCAGTATTGTGCCCTGAACTCCCAGAGGCTCAAATGGGTGGGCTGGAGGAGGCTGCCATATTGGGTGCCACCTGGTAGTGCCAGGGGGTTCTGGGTTATGCTATGGCCTGGCAGGGAGATCCACAGATGGGTCGAGCTTCAGGGTTAGTCAGGATAGCATGGAGAAAGGGTACTAAATGAGGTCTGTGTTCTTGAGACATGCTTTGGGGTGGGTTGCAAGGCTGTGGATAAGACACCATATGCTTCTGCTGACCTTTATCAATGTTAATGCATTAGTTGTGGGTCTGGTCGTGCTTTTACTTGCTTACCTGCTTGTTTTGGGTGTAATTACATTATTATGAAATTAAGATAACCTTTAAAAGGTACTTAAGGCATGAAATTTGGACTTAGGGCCTTGGAATAGCGACTTCTGAAGTAGCAATGTGACTGTATTCAAGAACGTAGGTGGTAAAATGTTTGTGTTTGACAAACAGGTAACAAATTTTCGAGTTAAAACACATACCTCATCGCACCTTTGACCGGTTGTCCATATTCAAGAGAGAGTGACATCACTACATTAACAGCTAGCTGTTCCGTTCCGGCACACTGTGCAGATTTTATGTACAAGTGTTGCAAGTAGGTTCCAAATCTGAATCTGAAAGAGAATTTGGTAACACTTTATTATAATGTGTCCTTGTTACATGTACTTGCTATTATAATAACAATAAATTATGCATAATTACATGCAAGTAACCCTAACCAAAACCCTAATCCTTACCATATAGTAAGTACATGTAGTTAATTAATATTGCTTAGTACTTAGTAAGGCCCCACTTTATATTAAGTGGCCTTAACTACTATGTACTTACACTTACAAAAATTAAGTACAATGAACTTATTGTCTTCATATTGTATTGCAAAACACTTTTGCTGCTATTGAGGTTAGGGACAGGTTTGTTGGTATGGGTAGGTTTAAGGGTGGGCTAAGGTAAGGGATGGGTCAACTGTGTAATTATAAATGTAATTACATGCAGTTATTTTTAAAATATAAGTACAATGTAAAAACATGTATGTACACAATAAGTGCATTGTACCAAATTATTAATTTAAATGTAATACATAGTTGTATTACATTTAAATTGGCCGCTTAATATAAAGTGGGTCCGGAAATTGGAATGGGTAGAAAAAAAAATACATACACTTATTTCGAAATCAATATTTGATAACACTTTATGTTAAGGTGACAGTTACATGTTACATGTACTTACTATAGTAATAACAGTAAATTATGCATAATTATGCAAGTAACTAATAAACCAAACCCTAACCTTTGCATTGCATTTTGCATATTTCTATTTGTATATTTAAACATACACATATTTGTGTAATTAAGCTTTAACAACTTCAACTTAAAATAAAGTGTAACCTACTATTTTCCTATAATATTTTCATAATAAAAAAGCATTTTAAAAGGGAATTATTTAATTCAGCCAAAAAAGTCTTTATTACACTTTATTATTATTATTATTTTTACACAATATAAATGCAAATATTTATATTTTAGGAAGGTCCTGACATTTGGGGGTCCTTGACATTTTAAAAGCACTGCCTTAAATAAATTTCACTTTACACATTGCTTTACCCTACTATCGTTTTTTGTTTTTTTTTCTCAGATGTAGTGGTGCTTTCAATACTTAATTTTCCTTGAGTTAGTAAAGAGGTCTCTTTCTTTCCATCTCAGGAATTATTGTCAGAGACACATCGATAGCCATGACCTAAAACATCCAAGATGGATTGTTATCCCTTTTCCCGTCTGCACAACCACCCCCACCCGCTCCCATCTTCTGCCTCCTGCATGCACGGATTATCCGGACCCCTATGACAGAGCCCATGACCCCTAAGGGACACATAATACCAGATCCGGCTGTCCATCCACACAAACTGCCCATGACATCCCATTTTGATCTGCATCATCAAACAGCGGCACAGTTTTTTTCCCTCCCTGCATGTTTAAAAGACATGCTATATAAAGCAAAATCTCTATACGTTAACAAGCAGGAAACCAGGTGAAAACATCTGCCAGCTCTTTGGAGGTGCGCCTGCCGTCTGTGTATTAAAGGTAGAATGAGAAAGAGAGGTGCGCGCCATCATGTGTAGGTGGTTAACACTGATGTCTGAATAGTTTGGCGGTCACAGGGGGCTGGAATAGAGAAATGACTGAAGCTACTGCCAAGCCAATTAGCACGTCTGCATTTAAATAGAATGTGTTAGAACCACCCCCACTAATGATGTCATCGCTCTAGGGTCTCCACGGAGATTGGAACACAGCCGACCCTGACAGAGCCAAATCTACGATCGTCACTAACTCACACACACTTACACATGCCATGTGCCATTACCCTGCGAGCACGTACCATCTGTGTACCGAGAAAAGCAGTGTACTTTACTCACTTATTCGTCCTAATTCACAAAATAAACCCGGCTTTCACAAACGTTTCGCCGGCCAACAGATACGATTTCAAAAAGACTTTTCAATGTCCTCAAACTGTAAACTTCATAGCATTCTTTCTCCCTTTCATTTTTTTTTCTCTCTCTCTCTCTCACACACTTTTTTAAGTCTCTTTAAAAAAAAGTGTGTTGGATCATTCTGTAGTGGGCATATGGAGAGAGAGAGGAACCTTTCTGAGATGAGTCTCTCCAGGGGCCCCAGATCTCTGAATGGGCCCCAAACACTGTTCTGGGACCAGGATGCAGAACCAATCTCTCTGATAATGCCCCAGATGCTCTTCTCAGATCAGTTTCACTGTGAAATGGTGCCAAGGAAGAACCCTCAGAGCATTCACACACTTTCAGAGACACAGGAACAGAAAGTAAAATATTCATTTTTTTCAAATGAAACGCACATCATTAGCTGTTTGACAGCTCAAACAGTTTGCTAAAGTGAGCATCATTATTATTAGGTGATTAGGTCATTTGGTACCTTTCCTATGTGTGTGTGTGTGTGTGTATATATATACACGACTACGAGTGTGATATTGTGTTTATACAACAGTTCGACAGCACAAGTGTGTGGAAAACTCCCTGGAGCTCCGAAAACTTAGAAGCAAATTTTCAAATATACATTATCTTTATTAACAAACTGCATAATTGAAGTCTAAACAACTACATTCTCACCTAAAAAAAAAAAAAAAAAACTCTTCAAACTAACATTCCATGACACAAAAACAGTAGGCTATTATTTATAAAAAAAATTGTGGATTTGGGTGTCCACGATGACACTCTCGGTGAGAAATACCGCAAGCAGAGTGATACAAACTGTGAAATGGTTCGAGTTATGTTGTCACTAGAATATTACACCGCTGGAAAATTATTTTGAAAATGAATTTTTACATACTAATTAAATTGATTTTAATCCCATCAGTGTGATTATTATTATTATTATTATTATTATTACACAGATTTCAGATTTACAGTAAATGTAATTATATTTACACATAACTAAATTATAAATTACTAAATTTAGATTTAGTAATTTAGTATTTTAAACCAAACTTTTATGCATTTCAATATACATAATGCATTCATGCATTTATATAAATATATTATTAAACCAATAGTATTTATTTATTTACTTACGAATTTGTTAATATAAAATTTGTCATACTTGAAACCCCAGAATTCAGTGATAGAATATATTTTGTGATTTTTAATGAGAAAAAAAAATGGTTTGTTATGTTGTCTAACAACTATCTTCTACTTCCTTTAAAGCACTAAATGTACATCTATTCTGCTTCCAGTGCTTTCTGGACTAAACATGCTTCCTATGTGATTTAGAATCTCAATTAAGATGACTGAATACCCTGGTAAGTCCACTCTCTGCCCCCACTGAGAGATGGTGCTGATGTTTCATTGCTTCAGGTCAAAGGTTAAAGGTGAATGACAAAACAACATTTATGAAAACTGAGAGTTGAGTTGTCACTACATCAGGATCACTAAATCACAGCACAACATTTACACAGTAACTCTTGGCTGAGCAATAGATGTGTAAATAACACTCTGTCACACACTCCCGGTTATTCAGTTACTTGTGCGTTTATGTTTTTTGACTTTTTGTTGTGGTGACAAGCTGCGTCAGGTGAACCGTTGTGTCTCAGGGTTGCTATGGCAAGGTTGAGGCTTTCTCCACAGTTACCATGGTGAGGTGGACATGACTGGACGTTTTGACCCATCTCTGAGTTCACTGAGCACTAGGGGCCATAACAGATACTCCAAAATATCATATGCTCCACAGAGCATAACATTCATAATCCGTGAACGCTAAAACAGCGGTGAAATTTGATGGTGACGGGCATATTTTTTCAATGTTAAAATACTTTCTCCTAGCTCTGCATAATACGCAGAGGCAACTATAAGACATCTGTGGGTTAATTTTACTTGAAAAGTGTTAATTATGTGCTCTGTGGTACCATCAAGAAATTGCTTTGCTGTTTGTTTGAGCATCCTGACCAGTCCAACACACCAACACTGGAACAACCAATGGCATGATCTGTTTGGCCAAACAATGGCAGATATGCACACCCCAAAATGGGACGAATATTATTATAAATAAATCATTTTGGTGCAGCAAATGAATTTTCAAAATATTTTTAGTTACAAATACTCCACGTAGTCTGCATGTATAATAAAGAAGCATTATAATAATACCGGACGCTGAACTAAAAACAGGGAACACTATTTAAACACATGACAAGACGAGGGGATGACGAGACACACCTGGGATCAATGGAAATAAACGGGGAAAACCTGGAATTAAATCAACATAATCAGGACAGGAACAGGAAACTAACCAAATATGGGCAAGGAGGGCACATGGGGAGAAAAACACACACAAAACACGGAACAAAGTCTGACATGACTCCCCAGGATGTTTGGATGTTATGTCAAAGTCTGACATAACATCCAATATGGGCGCTCTGGAGGCCTCTAGGAACAGGGTTAACGGACGGAAGGCCTCCAGGGTGGCACCCGTTCCGGGACCCATGGCGGATCTGGCAGTTCGAGGCGCCATGGCGGATCTGGCAGTTCGGGGCGCCATGGCAGATCAGGCAGACTCGGAGGCCCTGGCGGAGCAGGCAGACTAGGAGGCCATGGCGGAGCAGGGAACTCAGGCGGCCATGGCGGATCAGGGGACTCGGGGAGCCATGGCGGATCTGGCATCCCAGGAGGCCACGGTGGAGCAGGTAGTTAAGGAGGCCATGGCAAAGCAGCCTCCGATGCCGTGGCCCCGGCCCCGGCCCCAGCCCCCGCCTCTATGGCTGGAGCCCTACTACCCCCCCAAAAAAAATACTTGGGGATGCTTACGGGCTCCGAGGCCCTCTGTGGGCCATGACAGGGGACTGGAGCCCTCCCTGGGCTTAACTGGGGATCCGAAGCCCTCCCTGGGCTTAACTGAGGATCTGGAGCCCTCCCTGGGCTTAACCGAGGATCTGGAGCCCGGAGCCCTCCCTGGGCTTAACTGAGGATCTGGAGCCCTCCCGGGGCTTAACTGGGATCTGGAGCCCTCCCTGGGCTTAACTAGGGATCTGGAGCCCTTCCTGGGCTCAACGGGGATCAGGAGCCCTCACTGTGCTAGTCTCGGGAACTGGGAAGTGCTTACGAGGAGCTGGCACTGGAAGGCTCTCTGGAGGAGCAGGCACAGCAAGGCGCTTTCGAGGAGCTGGCACTGGCGCAAACTCAGGGGCTGGAGCCGACACTGGAGCGAGCTCTGGGGCTGGAGCCGACACTGGAGCGAGCTCTGGGGCTGGAGCTGACACTGGAGTGAGCTCTGGGGCTAGGTTGAAGGCAGAGAACAGTCCTTTTCTCTTCGTCCTCCTCCTTTGGTTATGGGTGAACTTGGCAGCCGGCGGGCTTGTCGTTGCGGTAACCGGAGGGCTTGCGTCAATGGTCGTGGCTGGTGGGCTGGTTCTGGCTCGGGCCCGGACACTCTCCAGACACCGGAGGATCCCTTCCCTCCAGCTTAGTCCCGTGGTGTCTGGGAGGTCCACGGAGCGATGGTAATTGGCCCTGTGCCAGAACAGCGAGTTGATGGTGGCGTCATCTAAAGTCGTCGCCGCGGCGAGCCCGCAGAACTCCCGGGCATATTCGACAAAGGGGAGATCTCTGCGGGCTAGGGCTGAGAAACGTGCAGCGATTTCCATGAACGCGGGGAGAAACAGGAAAAACTAAAATAATTTTCAAAAAATGGAAAAGAACCACGGGGAGAAGAGGCGCCACTCACTTTTTGTTTCGGGTCCGGTATTCTGTCAGGGTTGCACTACTGAGTGGAGTGCGGAGCAAGGAATGGAGGGAGACGAGGAGTACATCAATCCAGAGAATTTTAATTATAACAAGGAACAAGGAAAACTCACGTAGCACATGTAGACATAAACAATACTGGACACTGAACTAAAAACAGGGAACACTATTTAAACACATGACAAGACGAGGAGATGACGAGACACACCTGGGATCAATGGATATAAACGGGGAACACCTGGAATTAAATAAACATAATCAGGACAGAAACAGGAAACTAACCAAATATGGGCATGGAGGGCACATGGGGAGCAAAACACAAAGAAAACACGGAACAGAGTCTGACAGGAGGACAAAATCTTTATATATGTAAGACCTTTATAAAATCAAAAATCTTTATACACGTAAGTCAGTAATTCAAACTATAGTAGAATTCTATCATTATAATATTATATTCTAATGCAGTTTGCAATTTTTTTTTTTACTATAGAATGTTACTACAAAAATGACAACAATGAGTTTCATTCACACAAACATGGGCCACTCCGTGTTATTTTAGCATTATTTATATTTTTTAGTATACATATTTTATATATATATATTTCTGTCATGACAACTCTCGGAGGGATTGGCATGGTAATGTACATGACAATGTTAATATATTTGGTCTTGGCGGAATATATCTGCTATGCTGCTGCTGCTGCGGCAGAGCAAGTACCGAGATTTGCTACTGTCAATACATCCACAACATGCTGCTGTGAGCATGTAAGAAATATTGCTGATGCAAATATAACATACATGATATACCCCCCCACAAAGCAGATCCATCGCCAAGACATTTGTACTGCTGCTGCTCCGAAGAGCCATGTGAACCGCATGTATTACTATCTATGTATGCCTGGGCTGCCACGCAGACCAGCTTAACACTAGTGGCCTATGGCTATGTGAGCCTTGGCTACCACGCCGACCGGCTTAACAATAGTGGCCTATGGCTATGTGAGCCTTGGCTACCACGCAGACTGGCTTAACAATAGTGGGCTATGACTATGTGAGACTAGGCTACCACGCCGACTGGCTTAACTCTAATTAGGCGCGCACTATTTGTAATATTTAATTAACAAAATGGATATTTGTTGCAATCCGATAGATAAGACCCCAGCACCCACCTGAGCAAATACCATAATTTAGTCATTTGATAACTGCTGTTACTTTCTCCACTTCATCAGTCCCAGCGGCAGCATAACAGCTTGTTAATTCATGTTCATGCAATGATGAGACAGACAAAGTTAGCCGATGCATGCCATTTTACTCTCTCGTGCAGATAAAAGTTGTCAATGTTACAGTGCAAAAAAAAAAAAAACCCTGGGTGGACTGACCTGAATGAACTGAAATAAAAGCAGAATATAAATGTTCTTTCTCCGTTTTCTGAATTACACAGCACAGCGAGAGCACACGTCGCACGAGCACATTTCTCCGAACTACACAGCCCATAATGCATTTCACTCGGAACTAACTGTTACAGCCATAGATAGTGACCTTCAGCGTCTCCCGCAACACTGTCATTGATATGACTGCGATAAGCGTGTGCTTCTGACGCTGCGTGAAACAGAAATCAACCACACACTCATAACAATGAAAACATCGACCTTAGAAATAACGTACGTGAACACTGGGACAATCGCCAATGTATATGGTGAACCCCCGTTGAAATGCATACACAAGAATGCTTATTTAATTTAACCTGCTTCATGTCCGTTACTATCGGCGTGTCCTCAGAGCGATTACATATGCTCTAAACTGCGTTTTGCTACAGCTGTAGAGCTTATCATCATTATTAACATGAATTTGATCAATCTCGATATTATATCATTTATCGCCCAACGCTAACTTAGGCTATTTATAGAACGTGCTTAGCAGGCGACTCAGAGACTCCATGCGGGCTACCAGGTGCCCACGGGCACCACGTTGGTGACCACAGACTTTCCTTCTAAGGACTTTAACACATGACACAGATGTCACTGACAGAGTAGAAGTTGTATTTATCCAGCACATTCTGTGAAATATAGAGGTATATTATATCTCAGAGCTACAAATGTAAATTAGGTTATAGAATCTGTTGGGTTACGGGTGACAAAAGTGCACAACAACACAAACGATTACACAACCAAGAAGGCCGATAAAGAAGAGTAAACAAGCTCCATTATGCCTGTTCTAGCAAGTGGAGTCTGAGTGGAATCTGACTCATTGGTCTGCGTGGGTGAATTAGACCCAGCTGAAATCTCCTGATACCTTCACCAGGAGAAAAAGAGGATCTGAAATGGAAACCACATGCCCTCTTCTTTACTCCAGGGGGTTTTCACATAGACTTAAGAAATAATAACAGAAGACTGCAGGGCAAACGCCACTGCAAATGTCTTTTAGGACATGTTTAGAGGGCTATTTCTCACAAACCATTTCCTCTTATTACTGAAACTGTGAAAAAGTGTGGAAGTGAACACAATTACTCCCCTGCAAAACTAGTCAGTGGAATCAAACACAGCAGAGCTAGAACCATTTATTCCTTTTTCTAAAAAGTCAATGAAAAAGTCCCAGGTCTTGCATTCGCCCACTGGTTTTACGCAACTTCGGGAAGTAAGGGCATAGAGTTTTTTTTTCTTTTTCTAGGCTCCCTAGAAAAATTGTGTCTGCAAGACCATGAATGCTTTGAATACAATGAATGCTTTCGAGGAAGAACTAGAATGACTGAATTGTCCAAGATTAAGCAATCATATGCAATTTGTAAATAAAGTGTTCTAGCACACATGGACTTTGTTCATCTGCATAGATGTATGTTATTAACATATTAATGTCTAAAACAGAGATGCACAGTACAAATGTTCTACAGAATGCTGAATTCATAAAATAAGTTGGTTGATTTGATCTTTTTACTCCAGGGGGTTTTCACATAGACTTAAGAAATAATAACAGAAGACTGCAGGGCAAACGCCACTGCAAATGTCTTTTAGGACATGTTTAGAGGGCTATTTCTCACAAACCATTTCCTCTTATTACTGAAACTGTGAAAAAGTGTGGAAGTGAACACAATTACTCCCCTGCAAAACTAGTCAGTGGAATCAAACACAGCAGAGCTAGAACCATTTATTCCTTTTTCTAAAAAGTCAATGAAAAAGTCCCAGGTCTTGCATTCGCCCACTGGTTTTACGCAACTTCGGGAAGTAAGGGCATAGAGTTTTTTTTTCTTTTTCTAGGCTCCCTAGAAAAATTGTGTCTGCAAGACCATGAATGCTTTGAATACAATGAATGCTTTCGAGGAAGAACTAGAATGACTGAATTGTCCAAGATTAAGCAATCATATGCAATTTGTAAATAAAGTGTTCTAGCACACATGGACTTTGTTCATCTGCATAGATGTATGTTATTAACATATTAATGTCTAAAACAGAGATGCACAGTACAAATGTTCTACAGAATGCTGAATTCATAAAATAAGTTGGTTGATTTGATCTTTTTTTTTTTTTTTTTTACCAATGAGATTCAACTTGTTTCAAAGGATTTTATCATTTCTAAAGCTGTGCATATGCACTTTCATGGCTTCATTGCTGTCAATACACCCATATTTCAGTGCATATTTAAATGTTAACACTTTACTTAAGTTTCCATTTCCTCATTGTTAATGTTAACTGGCATTAACTAAGGTTAACTAATGCACATTATTGTTTAAGTGTTACCATTTAAACATAAAAAAATGGAAACACTACTTACAAGTACTAATTAGATTAAGCTAGAATTAGTTAACATTAGTTAATATATTAGTTAACGAGCAATGTAATATACTTATAAAGTATTTATTAATCTTAGTTAAATGTAATTTTAACATTTAGTAATACATTGTCAAAATCAAAAGTTGTATCTGCTATTTTTTTAATGAATCTGAGCTAATATGAACTAACATTGGAGAATTGTATTTTTATTAACTAACTTTAACTTTTATTTAAGATTAAAAAAATACTATACCAAATATTATAATAAGTAACTGTCACGTTACACTCAGGAAGGACAGAGCAAAGGAGACGCAGGAGAATATTTTCGAACATGGAATTTAATTTAACACACTGGGAACTTCGGAGACACAGCAACATGACGTTTAACAGCAGACAAATAAACTAGGAATTAGACTCACTATAAATACACAGGACTTGAGGGGAAGACGAGGAACACCTGGAACTAATGCAACAATGAACATGGGAAACACCTGGGACAAATGAACTAATTAATCAAATACAACAGGAGACGAAATCACATGACGAGGACAGGAACATACATGTGACAGATCGCCCCCCTCCCGGACGGCGCGTCCCGCGCCATAACAGTACCATCGGGGAGAAGGGGCGGGCGCCCTGGAAGCCATGGTGGAGCAGGCAGGAAGCCATGGCGGAGCAGGCAGTTCAGGTTGCCATGGCGGATCAGGGGACTCAGGAGGCCATGGCGGAGCAGGGGACTCAGGAGGCCATGGCAGATCCTCCGTGGCCTTAGCTGGCTCGGTCACGGGTATATGCCCCCCCAAAAAAAATTTTCTTGGGGAAATCTAGGAATCCTTGGGGGTGCTCTAGAGGAGTGGGCACTGGAGCGAGCTCTGGGACTGGAGCCGACACTGGCGCGAGCTCTGGGACTGGAGCCGACACTGGAGCGAGCTCTGGGGCTGGAGCCCTTCCTGGGCAGAACTGGGGATCAGGAGCCCTCCCTGGGCTTAACGGGGAATCAGGAGCCCTCCCTGGGCTTAACGGGGAAACAGGAGCCCTCCCTGGGCTCAACGGGGAATCAGGAGCCCTCCCTGGGCTTAACGGGGAAGCAGGAGCCCTCCCTGGGCTTATTGGGGAATCAGGAGCCCTCCGTGGGCTACACTCAAGAACAGGAGCCCTTCCTGTGCTGAACTGGGGATCCCGGAGCCCTTCCTGGGTTGAACTGGGTATCCGGAGCCCTTCCTGGGCTGAACTGGGGATCAGGAGCCCTTCCTTGGGCTGAACTCGGGATCAGGAGCCCTCCGTGGGCTATACTCGGGAACAGGAGCCATTCCTGGGCTGAACTGGGGATCAGCGAACTAAATTAGGAGTTTACTGAGACTAAAGTAATTGTTAATAGTTAGTTATTAGTAACGGTCTTTGCACACTGAGTCCGAAATTCTCATCCGTAATTTTCACACGTTAAAAATAAATACGACCTCACGTTGTCAATCACGTTTACACACTTCCTCCGAAACGTTAATCCACCATTTAAAAAAAATGCAGTTTTGCATCCGTAGCAAGCATTTTCATAAGAAAGGATGACGAATACGAAAAAAAAAAAGAAAGAAAAACCCATACGAAAATTTCGGACTCAGTGTGCAAGGACCTTAAGAATTGGTCCCTAAATTAAAGTGTGAGCAGATTAAGCTAGAATTGTATTTTTTGCTTTATTTTCTGAGTAACATTGGCAAAATACTTATAGGACCTGTTCATTTTTTCACTGATAGAAATTTTAAACACAAAGCCTGTACAAATTTTTCCACGCGTATAGGTTTGGAATGTGCATAAATGGTGACAGAATTGTCATTTTGGATTCCATAAGAAGCAAGGGATGTTTCTGGAAGTTTTTAATGTCATAAGATATCTTGACTCACTTTATTTTATCTCATCTTCTCCATTCATCTGCAGAGGAAGAAATGATTAGTTAAACACGTATTGTGATCAAAGCGTTATGACGTTTACAAGCCGAAGCAACTGCTTCAAGGCTACCGCCGTGACTCAGATTCACATATTCACTACAAGACTATTACGCTTGGTGTACTTATGTTATTCACTTACATTAAAAAACACATCCTGCATAGAAAAAGGCCAAGGTTGCATAATGTTCCTGAAGAGATGTGCCTTTCTGATATACGTATACCCACAGGAACAGTCTACTTCCTTAGTGTAGAATTCAGAGAAGAGCAATTATAGAAGAATAGAAGAACATAGCAGCTTATGCAGACATTCAGAGGAAAACAACGGTGTGTGTAGGTTTGTGTAGCCAATAATGAGTTTGTGATCGCTACGGCTAACTGTGTGTGTGTGTGTGTCTGAGAGAGAGAGAGAAAGAACGTAAATCAAGGTATGTAATGGTCTGCTTTCCTAGCCTCCCCCGGCTCAAACATGTGCACCTCGCCACGCTTTACAACACCTCATTGCCACAGTAATGACAAAAGCACATTCCCTGAAAATTGATGTGGGCCTTTAACGGTGGGCTCTAATTTGTGTTAATGCCAGAGCCCCTGTCCGCGCAAAAGACACCCTGGCCGGTACTTTTATATCCTGAGACCCACAAAAAAGGTCATCATTTGTTATGTTCCCAAACAGACAGCGATCAATGGTGCCTAATATTCTCGGCTTGTAACTTTGTTGTTGCAGCTGACAAGAAAATCAAAACCATATTTACGATTGCCATTTTGTCTCTGGTCGGGCATTAAAGCGGTGGGGCACCGCACCGGTAGATGAAAGCCATGACCCAGCGGTTTCATTCGCCCCTGCGTTCTCCGTCATTTAAATTGGCAGCCTTTTTCCCGCTCACCCTACCACTTTAAAGCCCAGTCGTCTTTTAAAACATTTAAAGAGCTAAACAACAGCGGCAAGGCCATTTGGTTAAATCCGGGCCACCTGATTGAGGCCGAGCGTGGGCAATCACTGAGAATCAAAGCACCTGGGCTCTGCTGGGCTGGTTATAGATTATGAAATGGTGCATCTGGGAGATCATTAGATCTGCTCGGGGCCAAAGACACACAAAGGCATGAACATAATAAAAGATATAACTCAGCAAGACGCCTGTAGAATAGCCCGAGGAGAGAAAAAGGTCAATTATTCCATTCAAGCCACGTGAGCTTTTTTATGCTGTATGTGGCGGTCACATGGTAATAAATACAACAGGTATTGCAAACATCAGTCAAACAATCATTGTTGATTTTGGCTGAATATATATATAATTATACATTCATAATTAATATATACACATATATATATATATATATATATATATATATATAATTATGACCCCACTTATTAGTAGATTACAGACTGATTATTAGATTTAGTGCACTTCTAATGAAAATGTGAAACGTATTTAAGACTAAGCAATGTGCAGCATATAAAATGCATAACCTTAGAAAACAAAAACTTTAAATTAACACTAGTGTGGGAGTTGCACATGCAAATTATGTAACATAATGTAGGCATACCGAACCTGAAAAATTGACTACTAAAATGTTTGATATTGAGAAAACCATGTCAGATGGGTGCAAAAACACACATCTAGTCTGGTTTACTACAGGTAACTACTATTGCCCAGCACATTTAAGGATTTATTTAAAGATTTCAGTGTCTTGTTTTTTTTTGTCGTCATCGTGCACTTTTTGCAGACTAGGCGCATCTGTTACAAGATCAAGGCACATTGCATGCTGGCTATGATATGGTGCTTTTTGTCGCAGACTACTCACATACTTAAAACATAAAAGGGCAACGAGCATAAGTCTTGCAGTCTGCGTTTGGCTTTGAGAACAATACGTATGTGACCTTATCAGAAATGCAGGTTTGTAGACTTTCATATCTGAGTAATTTCCACAGGAAACATGAGTTTTGTGTCTTGTAGTTCCTTGAATTCTGCATTATTTATTCAGTTTAAGCTCAGTGAAAGCTTCTGTTCTGGAGGCTTAGTAAAACAAATCATTTTTGAAAGAAGATTTTTTTTAACATGACGAGACTGTACAGAGTGGCTTGTGGGTGTGATGATGTGCATGCAGATTCAAGGTATAGAAAAAATGTATATAAAATAAAATAAATATTTACATGAGTGTATTTGAATGTCTATTCAATGATCTAATGAAAATCAACATGTTTATAAAAATAAGTAAATAAATAATAATAATAATAATAATAATTTAAAAAATAAATAATTATAAAAATGTAAATTTGCTGAGTTGATGAGTTTGTTTCTTCACTGGAACAGATCTGGAAAAAAATGTAGCATTACATCACTTGCTCGCCAATGGATACTATTCAGTGAATGGGTGCCGTCAGAATAAGAGCTCAAACGGCTGATAAAAACATCATAATAATACACAAAAATTCACCAACATATTTGTTTAGAACTATTCACATGTAAAAATTGCTTGACCTGTGCATATTTCTCTCCTGATTCAGACAAAAATTTTTTTTTTTTCACTGGAGAAAGCAATATTATGGATACAGGACTCATATTTTAGCCAGGTTTGAATATAAAAAAAATGTCTTAATTACGGATTTGTTTCTTATAAACACAGCTTTTTGTTTCACAAGATGTTTAACTGATGGCCTGGAGTTACTTGTGGAATATTGTGATGTTTTTAATCAGTTATTTAGACTCTCATTCTGATGACACCCATTCACTGCAGAGGATCCATTGGTGAGCAAGTGACGCAACGATAAATTTCTCCAAATCTGTTTCAATGATGAACCAACCTTATCAACATCGTGAATTGCCAAGTACATTTTCAGCAAATTTTCATTTTTGGGCGAATTGTTCCTTTAAAGCAAGATGCATTTACTTGAGAAGCAAAATACAAAAGTACAAAAATTAGGTGAGTTTAAAACAAACAAACAAAAAAAATAGAATGGTCCCGTTAGCCCCTGCTGGTAGATGTCGCAACTACACCATCTATGCAAACGCTCTCTTTTTTTTTTACATATATATCAAAGATCAAAACAAAATAACAACACGAAACAATAACCTCAGTGACATTAAAAACACATTACTAGAAAAGGAGAGAGAAAAAGAGAGAAACATGGAGAGAATGTGCATATTTGTCATTTCAATGTGAGATCATTACAGTCTAGAGCATCAATCCAACATGTGACTTTGATGCATGGCTGTGTCCACACCATCACAATTATCTCCCATTGTGCATCTGATGCAACACACACGAGCGCACACACAAACAGTTTGATGGATATATTGAAGCCGAGGCCTAAAGGCTAGTTTTGATAGGAAAGTGATCCATTGCTCCTTGGCACAGTGGCCCATTACTGTGCTTTTCTATGGACACCCATTAGCCTGGGCTGACAATCATAACTGCTGCCACCCTAATGAGCGACAATCACATAAACAAACCCCCACCTGCCCGAAACACACATATAGAGTGAGATGTTGGTCACTATCCACATTTGAAGGTAATTGCTCTGTTGCTAAATCTAGTAAGCTGCCTATTTAAGTCCTGTTCACAGCAACACACATATTGTGTGCAAAAATGCAGTGAGATAAGCATTTTTATTTGAATGAACAGCTGTTAATGTGTCTAATAGGCAAGTAAGGCAATATTAAATGCAATTTTGTGCAAGAAAATCATCAATATAGATTAATGCAATTAAAAATCTATTATTATACCCATTATTTGCTATGAGTTTTATTCTTATTAGAATATCATGTTGTTAGCTTAGCAAAATGCTCATTTTAAACTGTGGCTGTGTGCCAATTCAGAGGCTGCATCCTTCGAAGGCTGCATTCGAAGACTGAATCATAGCAGTGCAACGAAGGCCTCTAAATGCATTATTCATTTTCCGGGCCATGAAGGATACAATAGATGGATCCTTTGCGGACTAGACTATCCCACGATTTATTTCACACCAGTGAAACTTTTTTAATTTTTTAATTTTTGGAGTGAAAATGTTGTAAGTATTTGGTTAAAATGTTATAGCGTTAAAAAAAAGTATTGACTTATATATCTTACTAGGATGTGATTTTATGAACTTTTTTTTTCATGTACATAAATAGACCAAAGCAAACATATTTGTGAATGCTGTTTTGTTTTAACAGTTAGATATAATAAAAAAAAATAAAAAAAATTCAGTACAAACATTACTGCAGCTTATCAACAGCAGCTGTCACAGTTGCTAGTCCCATTTAACAATGCTGGGTTCGACGTTTGTAGCCTTCAAAGAAAATAGTAAATCACCTTGGACTAACAACAAAAAAAGCAACTGGTAATACCAGCTTAAAGGGACAGTTCACCAAAAAATGAAAATTCTGTCATCAATTACTCACCCTCATGTCGTTCTAAACCCATAAACCCTTCGTTCATCTTCAGAAAGTTAAGATATTTTTGATGAAATCCGAGAGCTTTCTGAGCCTGCATAGACAGCAACGCAACTGACACGTTTAAGGCCCAGAAAGGTAGTAAGGACATCATTAAAATAGTCCATGTGACATCAGTGGTTCAACCGTAATGTTATGAAGTAGGGGTTCTCCGATTGGTTGGCTACCGATCAGCATACTATCATCTGTATCTAAATCAGCATACTATCATCTCAAAAACATTGCAAGAATTAGATGTTTTGTTTCCAGTCAAGACTTGGAGAAACTTGTACATGCCTTTATCACAAGCAGGGTGGACTATTGTAATGGTCTCCTCACCGGCTTTCCCAAGAAGACCATTAGACAAGCTGCAGCTCATCAAGAACGCTGCTGCCAGGATTCTGACTAGAACCAGAAAATCTGAGCATATCACACCAGTCCTCAGGTCCTTACACTGGCTTCCAGTTATATTTAGGATTGATTTTAAAGTACTTTTACTCGTTTATAAATCACTCAATGGCCTAGGACCTAAATACATTGCAGATATGATCACTGAATATAAGCCTAACAGACCACTCAGATCATTAGGATCAAGTCAGTTAGAAATACCAAGGGTTCACACAAAACAAGGGGAGTCTGCTTTTAGTTATTATGCCGCCCGCAGTTGGAATCAGCTTCCAGAAGAGATCAGATGTGCTAAAACATTAGTCACATTTAAATGCAGACTCAAAACTCATCTGTTTAGATGCACATTTATTGAATGAACACTGTGCATTGTCCTAACTGATTGCACTATATTTTATGTATAATCATTTTCTATTCTTAACTGTTTTAAATTCATTTTAAACCTCTTAAATCAATTTTTTAAATAATTTTCAAAGTTTTTAAATTCCTTGTTTTATTGTTGTGATTATTTTTTTTCTTTTCTTTTATGTAAAGCACTTTGAATTACCATTGTGTATGAAATGTGCTATACAAATAAACTTGCCTTGCCTTGCCTTACAGAAAAATTTAAATTAAAAAAAAAGAAAGCGCAGAATTTGGGCCCTAAGAATGTAATTTTTGTTAAACTTTTAATAGGCCTA
>NW_015662942.1:606489-607441 GCF_001515625.1 Sinocyclocheilus rhinocerous
TCTATCTATCTATCTATCTATCTATCTATCTATATCTATCTAAATCTATGCTGATTTAGTTACTCAAAGCAGTAACTAAATCAGCATACTATCATCTCAAAAACATTGCAATAATTAGATGTTTTGTTCTCCAGTCAAGCCTTGGAGAAACTTGTTCATGCCTTTATCACTAGCAGGGTGGACTATTGTAATGGTCTCCTCACCGGCCTTCCCAAGAAGACCATTAGACAGCTGCAGCTCATCCAGAACGCTGCTGCCAGGATTCTGACTAGAACCAGAAAATCTGAGCATATCACACCAGTCCTTAGGTCCTTACACTGGCTACCAGTTATATTTAGGATTGATTTTAAAGTACTTTTACTCGTTTATAAATCACTCAATGGCCTAGGACCTAAATACATCGCAGATATGCTCACTGAATATAAACCTAACAGACCACTCAGATCATTAGGATCGAGTCAGTCACACAAAACAAGGGGAGTCCACATTTAGCTATTTTGCCGCCCGCAATTGGAACCAAGCTTCCAGAGAGATCAGATGTGCTAAAACATTAGTCACATTTAAATCTAGACTCAAAACTCATCTGTTTAGCTGTGCATTTATTGAATGAGCACTGTGCAATGTCCGAAACACTCCAAAGAGAAAGGAAAACTTGAAATCGCATCATATGACCCCTTTAAAGTAATTTGAAAACTTTCTGTGAGACATACTTTCACAAACAGCATGAGTGAATCACCGCGCTCGCTCTCTCTTTCTCTCTCAAAATGCGCAAATGGCTTCAAATCACATTGCGTCTGCACTATAATGCGTCTGCGAGCGGCAGATCCTTCTCATTTTTAGCGCTCAAACTCTGGAATAACCTACCTAACATTGTTCGGGAGGCAAACACACTCTGTCAGTTTAAATCTAGATTAAAGACCCATCTCTTCAACCTGGCTTACACATAACACAC
>NW_015662942.1:608054-612007 GCF_001515625.1 Sinocyclocheilus rhinocerous
GGGGACGTGTTAGAATGAGCCGTTTTAGGTAGGCGTGGCTGACTCTTAACTTTTATAAAGAATATCTCTTTAGATTTGAGACTTTAGTCTTTGCAACTTTACAGATTTCTTTATGCACCAAGAGCTTGTAACACTCCAAAGAGAAAGGAAAACTTGAAATCGCATCATATGACCCCTTTAAAGTAATTTGAAAACTTTCTGTGAGACATACTTTCACAAACAGCATGAGTGAATCACCGCGCTCGCTCTCTCTTTCTCTCTCAAAATGCGCAAATGGCTTCAAATCACATTGCGTCTGCACTATAATGCGTCTGCGAGCGGCAGATCCTTCTCATTTTTAGCGCTCAAACTCTGGAATAACCTACCTAACATTGTTCGGGAGGCAAACACACTCTGTCAGTTTAAATCTAGATTAAAGACCCATCTCTTTAGCCTGGCTTACACATAACACACTAACACATTTCTAATATTTTTAGGCTGCATTAATTAGGACAACCGGAACCGGGAACACTTCCCATAACACCCGATGTACTTGCTACATCGTTAGAAGAATGGCATTTACGCTAATATTAGTCTGTTTCTTTCTTATTCCGAGGTCACCGTAGCCACCAGATTCAGTCTGTATCCAGATCAGATGGTCACTGCAGTCACCCGGATCCAGTACCTATCCAGCCCAGATGGTGAATCAGCACCTAAAGAGGACTTCTACAGCCCTGAATGTCAGCGGAGATCAGGACAACTAGATGAGCCACAAAGACAGATCCCCAGTGAGGACCTTGTCTCCTAGACGGCCACCGGGACAAGACCACAGGAACCAGTTGAGTCCTCTGCACAATGTGACATTGCTGCAGCCTGGAATTGAACTGCTGGTTTCGTCTGGTCAGAGGAGAACTGGCCCCCCGACTGAGCCTGGTTTCTCCCAACTTTTTTTTCTCCATTCTGTCAACGATGGAGTTTCGGTTCCTTGCCGCTGTCGCCTCTGGCTTGCTTAGCTTAGTTGGGGACACTTAATTTACAGCGATATCGTCGACTTGATTGCACAGACACTATTTAAACTGAACTGAGCTGAATGAAGACATCACTGAATTCAATGATGAACTGCCTTTAACTGAAAATTGAGTGTTTACTATTATCATTTTGCATTATTGACACAATATTTTCCTAATTAATGCTGTACAGTTGCTTTGACACAATCTGTATTGTTAAAAGCGCTATATAAATAAAGGTGACTTGACTTGACTATAAGCAAGCTGCATGCTGCAAAGTCGACACAGGAACTGTCACTTGCACAATCGAGGCAGTGTCCCATCTCACTAAAGTTTATAAATGGCATTTCTTTTTAATTCTAGCCAGTGTTTAAACCATTCAGCGCTTGTGCGCTCTCCTGGAGACCGGGCGCTCATGCACACTCGAAGCGCTCGCACACACATAACGCCAGGTTAACTCCGTTTGCAGTGCGTATTTTTTTCTGCGCTCATGATAACAGATACGCAATAAACGCTATGAAAGATTGTAGTACTGCATACTGTGTAAAAAAAAAATGCTGAAAAAGCATTTTCAGTAACAATGTTTGGATTTGAAATCAAAATAATGGAAAAATGTTGTGTTTGTAGTAAACAGTCATGGATCAGGTGCACCTGTGTAAAAGCACAGTCAGTGCTGCTTCTGCACCACTTACGTACCACACATGGACTGCATACGCACCTTAAACAGAGTATGTGTGAACCTGGTGTAAAAGAACACCTCACATACAGCTCACGAAATCAGGCGTGTGCTGTAAGCTATTGTGCAACAATTTCACGATTCTCAAAACAAAAATGCAGTGCATGGTCAAACATTAAGATTATATAAATATATATATATATATTTTTTTTTAAATGTCTAAAAAATGCCCCATCCACCCCTCAGATTAAAAAATACCCTCTTACCTGGTACCTGGTACTTTTTTCAGTACCACCTCAGTTGAGGTTCCAAGTGAACCGAACCATTACCAAAATGTGACGCGTAAACTCTGCTGATCACTGATTGGCCGGAGAGAACTTGCGACACGAGACATAACAGACCCGCTAGATTTAAATCACCACAGCCAGCGAAGGATTTAATGCAACTGTTTTGAACGAGCACACCTTTTTTTAACAACCAAAAAATGGCTGTTTCGTTGTCTGTTGAGGAAGTACAGACGTTCCTCTCGTTGATTGCAGAGGAGTGGATCCACCGAGAGCTTGATGGGGTGACACGGAATGAAAATGTTTTTCAGGAGTCGCGGCAGTATGAGGTGGCACAACTATAATGACATGTGAATAATCCCGCCCACTCTAAAGTGGTACTAAACTGCAGTGGAAATGCAAACCGAGCCGAGCCGAGCCGTGCCGTGCCGAGCCGAGTCGTACCACGCAGTGGAAAAGCACCATAAGAGGGGAATTCATTTTCAAAAATGAAATTCAGGCCCTGAATAAATGTCTAAAAATTTTGATTGGATCATCACTATAAATAATTCTACATGATAAAAATAATTTTCTTGTTTCTGGCCCTTTCTTTCAGAACATGCAACACAATTCCTTGTTTAAGCTCTTGTTCTATCCAGGCTGGACTATTGCAATGCTCTCTTGGAAGGTCTTCCAGCCACTTCTATCAAACCTCTACAATTAATCCAAAACCTCTGTTCATCAATTTGCACTGGCTACCAGTAGCTGCTCGCATTAAATTCACCTTTATCTATTTGTCTTATTTGTTATTTATAAAAAACTAACTCTAGCTTTCTATGTGTCTATTCTATCTACTTATTTTTCTTTTTGTGCATGTGTGTGTTTATATGTGTGTGTGTGTGTGTGTGTGTGTGTGTGTATATATATATATATATATATATATATAGTTGTTCAAGCTCTTGTTCTGTCTAGGCTGGACTATTGCAATGCTCTCTTGGAAGGTCTTCCAGCCACTTCTATCAAACCTCTACAATTAATCCAAAACCTCTGTTCATCAATTTGCACTGGCTACCAGTAGCTGCTCGCATTAAATTCAAGGCATTAATGTTTGCCTACAAAACCACCACTGGCACTGCACCCCTTTACCTTAATGCACTACTTCAGAGTTATGTGCCCTCTAGAAGCTTGCATTCTGCAAGTAAAGCCATCCCAAAGAGGCACAAAATCACTTTCACTGACATTTTCATTAACTGTTCCCTTCTGGTGGAATGACCTGCCCAACTCAATCCCAGCAGCTGAGTCCTTAGCCATCTTCAAGAAACTACTAAAAACACATCTGTTCCACCTTTATTTGACCCTCTAACTCTAGCACTTTCTATTCTATTTTAATTCTACTTGATCTATATTTATCTTCTTTTTTAATTTATTTTTATTAAAAAAACAAAACAAAAAACAAACAAACACTAGCTTTCAATTTTTTCTATTCTATCTACTTGTTTATCTTTGTTTGTGTGTGTGTGTATATGTGTGTTTCATTTGCAAAAACCGATAAATGCCACTTTTAAAAAAATGAACTGAGTGCAGTGCATTATTCTCCACATATAGTGCGATCTGAACCCTAAACACGTTTTGTCAAAAAAAACGGTTTTGTCCACTTTGAAGGCATCGCGAGTTCACGTTTTACTGCAGAAGCCAACAAGCGCCCTTGTTGTTTTTGAACAGAAGCCGATAAGTCCATTTTAATCGAATCGGCGCGCTGTATTCAGGTCAGGTGACAAGGCTACTTTCACTTTGAAAAGACGTGCTAGCTGAGAGGAGTTTCGTCAAAGCTGACTAAAAGTGATAGAGGATGGATAATTTCAACGAACGTGATGAACTGGTGATATCTTCCTCAGGGCGAAAAGGAAAATAAAAGCTGAAACGTTTTCACGGAACCTTGCAAAAGCAGCGCGTTACAATGGTGAGGGAAAAGCTCCGTGTATTGCGTGTAATCACATCCATACAGTTTATGATCACAACAACAACAAC
>NW_015662942.1:612108-618930 GCF_001515625.1 Sinocyclocheilus rhinocerous
AACTCTAAAACATGAAATGTGGAGTTATCTGCTTTTGCCAAAAAAAAACGACTGTTGGAGTAATCTGCTTTTGCTATAAAACAAACTTTTAATATGTAAAAAAAAAAACATACTTTCAATGAACTTTAATTTTGTAAATTACCTGTATTTGAGTTTAAGTTATTATTACTTAATCAAAATAACCCAACTACAGTTTGATTGATATTACTTGGTATGAGCAATAAAAAAAAGTGATTTCTGAAAATAAAATAAAAATGGAGTTATCGGTTTTTGCAAATGAACTCTTCATATATTGTTGCTCTTTTGTTAGTTTTGATTGCTTCTATTGTCCTCGTGTAAGTCGCTTTGGATAAAACCGTCTGCTAAATGACTAGAAGTAAAAAGAAGGCTTTAAAAAGATCGGTATCGGTGATCGTATTGGCAGATACTGTGATCGGCCTCAAAAATCCTGATTGGAGCACCCCTATTATGAAACTACGAGAATACATTTTACAATACAAAGAAATTTTGAATTTAGAATGTATTCAGTTTCTTATCTTCCGAGTCAGTTTTTTCAGGTTTGGAACGACATGAGAGTGAGTAATTTAATGACAGAATTTAAATTTTTGGGTGAACTATTTGGGTGGACAGGCTGGGTTTTGGCACAAGTAAGCCAGCTAATGACTAGTTTAACAGATAATGGCATGCTTTGATGTTCCAGCTTGGTTTCCCATGTTCCATGTGTGGTGTGTGGAGTAGCTGCCAATGCAGAGTGTTCCAAACCATTCACTATGAGGTTCCGAGGCTTGGACGATGAATTATTTGGTAGATAGCGGGCAGTGAGTTAGCTCACTAAGAAAAGGAACAGAGTATAATGAAAGAATACATCAGCATGTATCTTTTGTCACGCGTCTGTGTTACACAACTCGTTTTGTACCCATAAGATGCAAGACGTAAGAAGCAAGATGCGAGAAAACGTCTCTCCGTGAACCGAATTTTCAGCCCGGCTTAATTTTCGCACCCAAGACCTTCGGTTTAATCAGCACAATACCAGCATCCGTATCATTCTCTGTCAGCTGAGACCAAAAGCTACGACTTCATTAAAGACTGCGGCTTCTGTTTACCACTGCGATATTGCATTAGACAGGGAAGACGGACAAAAAGATTCCTCCTTGTTTACTGCTTCAAGACGCAGACTCTCTGCGTATATGAAAGCAAATTCTGCACTGCCATCTTCAATAAGTCAAAGAGATATTTCTGTCTCCCTCTCATGCAAAGACATAATTATTTCCCTCTCTGTTGTAATCTACACTCGGCAAGCATGGGAAGCAATCCTGATATGAACGCCGATGGTTCCCGCATTGCTCCAAGGGGTCCCGGAAGGCTATTGTCTTTGAAATTGGATTACGATAACCTTTCGGCTGTTTTAATTCAGAAAGGTATTAGCTGAGGAAATGACAAGCAGAATGGAGTGTTTTGAAAGGAAACATTTCAGAGATACTGTTAATGGTCATTTCATTAACCGTTTTTTTTTTGTTTTTTTTCTAGTTTCTGGAGCGACCTCTCAGAAATGCTTGTAATTTCTGCAGGTCTTTGACTTACCCTTTAAATATCCATTAAAAGTGAGCGTTCAGCCTCTCTCTTTGCATATTCTCCGTCTCTTTTGGTCTGTGAGAGGGCCTGATGACATAAAGACACATTTGTCTGGAGTAATGAGCCGGCTGCAATTGTAAATTTTATGTCTTTTAATCTGTTACCTGGCATTTTAATTTGGGTAGACACCTGGCACTGATTCATCAGCGAATCACTGCAACTTATCTAGATATTTTCAGTTTCCTCAAAAAGTGGTTTGACTGAGAGATTGGAGTTATCTAGGGACAAGGATATCATAAAGACTTACCACCTGACAACCACTCAGAAACCCTAGCAACCATATTTCAACCCCCTAACAACCATTCAGTGAAGCACAGCTTCATTGTGGTGAGTTTTCATGAAAATTTTTATTGTTTTTTTTTTTGGATAATTTCTATTGCACATGAACACGACTGAGCAGAAAGCATGGTCCTGATATGCTCTTCTTTTTTGGCTCTATTTTATTCTATTTCTTTGTAGATGCATATTTATTTTGTTAAGTCACGTCAGAGAGAAATATCACTGAGCAGCGTTTCAGGTCACTGAGTACTTTTAGGATACACACAAGACACACAAATCACTTAAAAGACCCATTTTCTCTCTCGCTCACTTTTTTCTCGTTTTTGTACTGTGAATCTGCTGGTGATTCTGTTTAAATGCATCGCAGACAATGAAGAGCAAGAGAAAAGTAGAAAGAGGAACATATAGTCAAGGTACAAGAATGTTAAAATGCCATTTGTAGAGCAGTCTACAGCTTTTTGTTCTGTATTTCTATATACTTCTAGATTTAGTCACTGATTCAATAATTGCTTTTTGAACCCGAAGAATGAAATGGCTCCAAAAAAAAAAAAAAAAAAAACTTAATAGTCTTAATAGTAGACATAATGAGTGTTATTTTTGTTTTCACTGATATGCAACCTGTACATATATGCTAACATCTCAAAGTAAAGTGTTTTGGGGTTTCATGACCCTTTAACATTAAGCAGTCCTGGCCTCTGACAATCAGATATATTGTTCAGATATATTGTTTGGGTGAATCTGACAAAACCTGTCAAGAACACATCTGGGTCATGTTTTACCCCAAAATAAGAATTAAGCTATACTTTGCTTATAGATGATGTTGTAGGACCACTGAGATTTCTTAAATTAAATATGTTTTTATTACAATTTTCAAGTAACTAACAAGCTATTAACCTAAATTGTCAACACTGCAATACAATCAAATCACATTTTCATTATTGTAATGCGAATAATAAATATACATTATTGTTATATTGCCTTTAATTTATACTGATCCAGCAGTAACAAACAGCAGTAACAACATGTACAAGTTTGTGGCTGGTATTTTATTTATTTTTTATTTTTTTTAACCATTTAGGCGCCAGGGTTTTTTGGAAAAATGCTGGATTTTGACATCAAGATTTCAAAAGCTTGTGGCTTGAAAGGGCTTAAAGATAGAGATCTACTGTAAATTAGAAAACTGTTGGGCATGACCGAAAGTTTATGTGGGGTGTAAATATACTCATGTAATTTGCATATTATGTTAGGAACTACAGTCTATTTGATTAAGTATGACGTCTTGTCGCTTAGAGGGTTAATTAAGATATCAATCATTTTATTCAGCAAGTATGCATTAAATTGAGCAAAATGACCAATATTGCATGACTATAAGTGTGATATTATGTTTATACAACAGTCTGATGGCACTAGTATGTAATTAAATAAGAAACAAATGTGTGCAGAACTACTTCCTTCTGCCACAGATTCAAATCTCAAGTTGACACTTTAACAGTTGAGCCCAAACCTCCGTTACTAATTTGAAAATGTCATTTTAGTACTAGTAACGAAGTAATGCTGGAAGTTAAAAGCTTACTGTATTATGTAGATTATTATGAGATAGAGATGTGTGACTACCTGCATCTGATACAGCATTTATTCTTCAGCTCAATCTCATAATCACAATAAAACATTAGTTTGAATGTCCACTGAGGAAAGGGATATATTTGTCGAACTATCCTTTCATCTGTAGTAGGGATTTCCCATGATGACGCTAGTCAGTGGATTTGCTGATTACAAGGTGTTGCTGAAAGTAAAAATAATGTCCTTGTTTACAACCCTGTTTTAGTCTCTTTCAATATAAAAGTATTTGATACTGACTCACTCAAAAAGACCGTCTCTTGTTACCATATAATAGCGTAAGTTATATAAACAAAGTTATGAACCTTTGCCCTCAGTCAAAAATATTTGCTCTGGAACAAATAATAGATTAATGAGAGCAAAGACTGCCTGTTAGACTTACCCAAAATGAATTATATCTCATGTTTAGCCACTATAGAGACATCAGAACCAGCGGAAAATTCCTGAAGATCTGGCCGAGGTAAGGCTGATCTCGGCGGGTTCATGAGCGCTGAATGGCCGCTGACGCCCTGGAGCTCATATCTCTGAAAATGTTGAAGCAAATTTAAAGTATTAACATTATTAACAAACCGCATTTTTGAAGTTTTAACAAGCACATTCTCACCTAAAAAACTCTTAAAACTACATTCCGTGACACAACAAGAGTTGAATTTGTAAACCTGTACTGATATATATGATCGTCCACCATGACGCTTACTGTGAGAAATGCTGCAAGCGGACTGATATAAACGGTAAAAAGGTTCCCATGGTGATACTGGTACAATATCATAAGGCTGGAAAGATCTCTCAACCAATCAGATTAGAGGACCAGAAGTGACTGTTGTACATGCATAAAATCATTACAATCATTCATACAGCCATTCATTTGCAATAACCACAAACCAACTGCACACAGGCACAGACATAAGCACAAAGAGCAGTGACAATCTCTCCACAAGCCAGAGCAGCTTCAATAAAACCTAATCATTCAGAAAACACGAAAAGACCCCGCCACCCCCGCTCTCACACACACACACACACACACACACACGTTTCATAATTTCACACCACCATCAGAAGATTAAAACCAGCCTTCTTGTTTCATGAAGACAGATACATCAGAAAAGCAAGCTGAGGGAGGAGAAACAGGGCCACTCTCTCTTTCTTTTTTTTTTGTGAGCATTGATTCAGAAGTTGGCATCCACTCCATCAGTTCAGCTGCACTCGTCTTTTGATGTCTGTGTCAGCCACTGTCTCTCTATCTGTCTTTAAATTAATCACCGTGTGCTTTGAACAGATCAGTATAAAGCCACTCTTTACCGACAGAGAGACAGAGAGACTATAAGAGCCAGGGCTGGGGGCGACATGGTTTGTTGACTGAACGGATCCGTGCGGCACTTTATTGAACTTAAATGAAAAGAACATACGAACGCGGAGCAGAGTTGGGAGACAAAGAAAGAGCCCAAGCGGTAAATACGGAGTTCTTCTGTGACTTTCGCTCATCAACACAGACTTTCTCAAAAGTTCAGAGGTGACGGCCAATCGTGTGAGGTTACTCCACACGCAGGGCCAATCAGAGTGCAGCTGGGTTGCTTGTTTACATAACCTTCTTCCAGTTTCCATCAACCACCAGTCGTTGACAGGGCAGGGTGCGATGAGGGGATGAAAGAGAGAAGAGAGATCTGACATGGAGCAAAACGAGCATGTGAAAGATGCAGCCGCTTTGTAGAGTTTCAAACAAATCGAAAACATCAGGCTAACATGCTAATCATGCTAACAATAAAAGCCACACAGTCACAGAGCGCCTCATTATCCTTTACAATTACGGAAACATTACGGACATATTTGAATTTAAGCACATGTCTGCACACACAATCATATTCCCTATTTGCCTTCAGCATTCATTGAGAAAATTGCAGCTCTTCTACTCTGTTGGAAATGTATTTTTATTAATAATGGGGGATGACCGAAAGCAATAGCTTTAAACATGCACAGACATGTTTTTTCTACCTTAAACAAAAACTTCAGGTTATTCATAGCCTAATCTCTATAGTATACATCTGTAACATGCTGTTGTTTACCACATATAATACTTTTGATTCGTCCCTAAGTTTGTAAAATTGAGTGTATGCAAATTAACAGTCTATTTCAGAAACGTTAAAAAGCAGAAATGTAAAAATTGCCAATTTCTGTTTAAGTGCACATTACATTTTTTTTTTAAGGTTAAATACTTTTAAGGTTCGAACAGCTGATTCATTCAGGAATCATGTAAATTTTGTTCTCTCTCTTAATGAACGGGCCATTGAATTGAATCATTGGTTCACACGATTCATTTAAAACGCAGATTCATTTAGAAACAAATAGTAATATATACAGTATAATAATAGTCAAAATAATTTGATATAAACTTTTAAAATTTATATTGAGGGACGAATCAAAATAATTGTTTGTGGTAATCAACAGCATTCCATTCCAAAGACATGACGTTGTAAATAAGGTCAGTCAACGACAATAACTAAGGAAATAGGCAACACAAGGAGAGAGAGTGAACCAAGTGCCACATACTAGCGTGTCTCTTCTTCATCCCAGTAGCCTGGAAATGGCATTCATCACATTAACAACCCTTCTCTCACTCATTCTCTCCATCTGTCTGACCCTGTTTCTTTATATCCCGTACACCGACTGTAACTCTTTTCTTTAAATGCCTCTTTAACAAGCAGCAAATCCTTCCTCTTCCATCAGCGTCTTGATTCTTGATTCACAGCGTCTTGAAGCTCAGACTTGATTATTTTTTCTCATTCTCTCATTGCCTGAAACGTTGTGTGTCAAGGCCAGTTTGTCGGTGTCAGTAGTGGGGTTGTGATTGTGCCTAAGATACTGCTTAGCTCTTAAACACACACACACACACACACACATTCTTTAAAAATCAATATGTCTTTCAGTGCGCTCATGTTGGGTGCTGAGCGAATATAAACAGCGCTGTATTTCATAAGGAATCAATTGCAAAGGACAGATGAGTGGGAGCAGATGGGGTAGAGAGAAAGATAGAAAGACAAAGATAAATTTTGGGCAGACGGTTCTCTAAATCATGGCTTGGTCAATGCCCGTCACAATAGTATTATCATAATACCAACATTTCAGCAGTCAATATCAGTATTTGTTTCGCAATATTAATTCTGATACCAAGGCAAGAACAGTTGAATACACTTTTAAGTTAAAAACAATAAGTTAACAAATAAAATGAGAACAATATTATGTTGCTCTCCAGTATTTTGAATTAAGTAAATATTTACTGATTCCCCATTTGAAAATCTT
>NW_015662942.1:619312-652988 GCF_001515625.1 Sinocyclocheilus rhinocerous
ATATATATGCAGCATAATTCCAAAAAATATTATCTTGACAAGGTAAATTGCATTTGACAGCTATGGCAAGAAAAAATATTTTCTGTGAAATACAACTTGAATTATGTATGTATGTATGTATGTATGTATGTATGTATGTATTTTTCAGTTCCAAGTATTGGTCTTTGCTTTCCGAAGACATTGAATATAAAGCATGATTCTTGTGAACTACTTTCTTGTCACTGATTTTGACCATCTCTGGTTATTATGTACTTTCATTGTACAGTATGAAAGAGCAGCTCTGACAAGCTGCAAAATAACTACTTCTGAAATTAATTCATGTTGGTGATTAAATGGTGCCAATTTTCATTTTTGGCAGAACTATTCCTATAAGAGAAAAAATAATTAAATAAGGATTGATGAGATGGAATGATGGGCAAAAATGAAAGATGCAGCAGTGTATTGTTTTAAATGGTTGAGTGACATTTAGAGTCCTTGGGGGAGGAGTTTGTTTCTCTCTCTCCACTGAGTAAAGAATCTCCGCCGGCCCTCAGGAAACAACCAGGGCTTTAATTAAACTCACATTACAGGTGAGTAATCTTATCTCAATAACCATTTGTAACTAGGAAAAAAACGTCCCATTGGGGACCCAGGACTGAAGCAGACGCCGATAAACACACACACACACTGAAAAACAAACAAAAAAGGGATTTTTTGTAAAGACTTAAAACATATTTCTGACCTATCCATGAAAAATGCAAAAGTTTCAGGGAAACAAAGGCATATTTCACAGTATTTAGTGCAACAAAAAAAGGGTTTTTATTCTGTAAAGATTTAAAACATATTTCTGACCTATCCATGAAAAATGCAAAAGTTTCAGGGAAACAAAGGCATATTTCACAGTATTTAGTGCGCGCGCACACACACTCACACACATCTTTTAAACTATGACGGTGCATAACCAGATCAGATCCTAAACCAGACATTCCCCAGTGGGACACTGTTCTTTTATAACACACTCACCTGTGGAACCGGAGGCAACCGCTGTGTGTGAGATTACACTGCGAATAAGAGCATTCTTCCTGAGGATCTCGATCCCTCCCACATATGTATAGAAATACACAGTTGTGAAAAGCATGCACTGCATTAGAACAGAGTCTATGAGCATTAGCATTCATGCTTTCTGGGCTACTGTGTGTGAGTGAGAGACTTTTAAAGCAGCTGAAGGCGGAACAGAGTGGGACGAGATCACTGCAGGCAGACGGAGAGGAGAGGAGAGGAGAGGAGAGGAACAAGGTGAGGATATACATGGACGGTAAATGGAGAGGAGAAGGATAAATTACATGAAAGTATAAAAGAGAAAAATACTAAGGAGAGGAGAGAACAAGAGGAGAGCTGCAAATGGAGTGGGACTTGTGTAATGAGGAGAGAGCACATAACTGTCTTGACAGTCTCTAGACTCAAACCACTCCACAAATTGCTGAGCACAGACACACACAAATTAACACTCCATCGAGAGTAAATCTCCTATAGCCACATTTCATAAGTAGAAATACTGGAACAGTTAATGTTGAAATGAAGACAGCTATCTCTTATTAGGCTAACACTGATGTGAGTTCAACCACAGACAGTCCTTTCATGATGGATGGATCAGACTTTAACACAAAAGTTAATGAACACGCACACACACATACACATATCGCACTATCATCTTAATGCCACATGCTCTGCGTTCGGCTCCTAGCCATATAATTAAGCTCCAAGCTGCCGACACCTCAAAACAATAGACTTCATTGTGCTTTCTTTTTAGCCAGTCATGTGACAGAATTTAGTCAGGCAGACCCTACATGTGAAAACTTCCACACACACACACACACACACACACACACACACCTGGCTTTGTAAGTTGTAATTAGCCATATGCAACAACCTGACAATATCACAATGACTGTAGCATTAGCACCCTCTATGAGTCAAAGCTGGAACTGCAGCATGCAAAACTGAGAATGTTTATAAGCAGACATTGAGCTGTTAGACGAATATGCTCACAAATTGTGTTTTGTCTGAAATATGAAAAATCATTGGTAATGTTACATGTATAGTGGACCACATTAACAATATGGAAATCAAAATGTAATTTAAAAACAAAGAAATGTGATAACCTGATACCATCACTGTGGTATTATATATCTAAGTACAATATCCCTTACATTTTAGGTTACACTTTATTTTAAGGTGTCCTTGTTACAGTGTAATTATACATTTAAGTACTGAGTAATATTAATAAACTACATGTACTTACTATAGGGATAGGGTTAGGATTAGGGTTTGGCTTAGGGTTACTTGCATGCAATTATGCATAATTTAGTGTTATTATAATGGTAATTACATGTAACAAGGACACCTTAAAAGGCTTAGGGTTACTTGCATGCAATTATGCATAATTTATTGTTATTATAATGGTAATTACATGTAACAAGGACACCTTAAAATAAAGTGTTACCAAATTTTATATAATAATAATAATAATAATAATAATAACAACAACAACTATTGTTGTTGTTGTTGTTGTTGTATGCATAATGGTTGTATAAACCCCATACTGCCCTTGTACCATAATACTTTTTGTAAGGGTCTGGATTTGTTACATAATACTGAAATGTCAATTTTATGCTATGTATCATTCCCTGTAATCGATATTCTGTATTCTTCTCTTGTTGCCAAATTCGTTCTCCAGTTTTCATTCCATCTTCTCTTTCATCTCATCTCATTCCTTATCTCCGTTTCTCTTGCTTCTTCTATTCTTCTCTCTCATTTGTGCCTTTCTTTTGCTCATTTCTTCTTTCTTTCATTATTCTCTCTATCAGGGAGGGATGTTGGATCGATATTGTGTTTAACATCACCTTTTAGCTGCACGCAGCCTCCAGCTAACAAGTCCCACACGGGTGACCTTTGACCTGTGCGATCGATGCTGGCTCGGGCCCTCACGGGAGTGCTGCTACGGATTGGGGGACGCTGAACACGCTGGACGTTTGACTTCCGCCACAGTTGAGAAAGGTGAACTGGAGTCGTCACGAATGGCAGCCTGAAAGAGACATAAACAACATTAGGAAGAGGGTTACTTGTGTGACAACAAAAGTGGATTACGAGCTTCTGAGATGCAATATTTTAATTATTCTTATTATTGTCTGGGATAACACATTAGTAACAATGAAACTGTGTCTTTCACAATTATGTTTTTCATTGTGGAACACAAAAGGAGTTATTTAGAATATGTTCAAACAGTGTTGAATATTGTGAATGGTGACCAAGTCTGTTAAGCAAGATTTTCAGGGAATAATGACTTTTTGATCCTTAAAAAAAGGCTATTGTATGGTTTCAGAACACTCGGAAAATATAGTGCACAAGTTATCCACCTTATTTATCCCGTATAGGCGCCGACATTTTGTAAATTGTATGGGTCTGGCTTCCAGTGTTATTCGCTTCCAGCTAATTTTAGCTGTACAAAACAGCTCATTGTGCAGCTTGATATTGCAAATTGGTGTGTCTTACCATATTATTTTAATGTATTATCTTAATTATGAACACACTGGTTTATAGTGCAAACAGTTTTACCGTTTACTGCACGTTGTTATTCTTCTCATTATTTTCCAACAGCGGCAAATGAACCGGAAGTTCATTCTTTCGCTTTGAAAAATAAGGTGTATATGGACTACTTTAATGACCACTTTATTTAGTTATTTATTTATTTTACATAAAAAGACTGTAAAATGCTGGAGTAAAACTTTATTATCTTGTGAAAATGTTAATTGGTTAATTAGTTATCTTACCATAAATTGTGAAAAATGTACATGGTTTAACATCATTTATATGTGGAGGGTTTCAGAGGAACTCTGAAAGCATGCTGCGAAATGCTCTAGTGAATGCTAACTAGCCATTTAAAATGTAAAGCAGTAAGTTCATTGGCTGTGTGTGCAACATGAACCAATCAGCTTGTGCCAAGTAGTTTAACGCTGTGAATATCATCAGTTTGTGTTAACGACCCATCAGCTTGCACCATCTAGAGTTTCATGACAGAACTTGGCATGCATATTAAAGGGTTAGTTCACCCAAAAATGAAAATTAGCTTGTGTTTTACTTACCCTCGAAGCATCCTAGGTGTATATGACTTTCTTCTTTCAGAGTTATATTAAAAATTGTCTTTGATCTTTCAAGCTGTTTAATGCTTTCTCATGGATTCGCTACATGGGGCCTTTACTCATCCCCCGGGGCCGTCTGCGGCACGTTTTATTATGAATGCGCGAGCTTTATTTGACGACTTGTGGACTGTTCAACTGCAACACCCGCTGAGTGCCATTAAACAGCTTGAAAGATCAAAGACAATTTTTTATATAACTCCGACTGGATTACTCACCCTCGAAGCATCCTAGGTGTATATGACTTTCTTCTTTCAGAGTTATATTAAAAATTGTCTTTGATCTTTCAAGCTGTTTAATGGCACTCAGCAGGTGTTGCAGTTGAGCAGTCCACAAGTCGTCAAATAAAGCTGGCGCATTCATAATAAAACGTACCGCAGATGGCTCCGGGGGATGAATAAAGGCCCCTTGTAGCGAATCCATGAGTTTTTGTAAGAAAAATATCCATATTTCAAACACAATAAACACTTTTCTCTCACTTCCGGTATCTGTCATACACGGAAGCCATTCCGGCAGATGACGTAGTACGTCGGCGTTGCCTGATTAGTGGCGAATGCGGAAAGAGAACAAAACAAAACGCCAGTCACGACTTAGAAGTACAAACCAAGGATTTGCAAAGAAACATGTTGGAGGATTTCGATATAGACCAAGAGGAGACTGGTTTTCCTTTGCTAAAGTAAGGAAACTTTGCTTCCTTTGCTCCTATTAAACAAACTCGTGAGACTTGCATATCTCAGAGGCGCGCGCGCTGCGCATACGTCATACGCCTTCCGCCGGAACGGATCCGCGTATGACAGATAACGGAAGTGAGAGAAAAGTGTTTATTACGTTTGAAATATGGATATTTTTCTTACAAAAATATCTTTCTCATGGATTCGCTACATGGGGCCTTTACTCATCCCCCGGGGCCGTCTGCGGCACGTTTTATTATGAATGCGCGAGCTTTATTTGACGACTTGTGGACTGTTCAACTGCAACACCCGCTGAGTGCCATTAAACAGCTTGAAAGATCAAAGACAATTTTTTATATAACTCCGACTGGATTCGTCTGAAAGAAGAAAGACATATACACCTAGGATGCTTCGAGGGTAAGTAAAACACAAGCTAATTTTCGTTTTTGGGTGAACTAACCCTTTAACATATATCACCTAATGAATATATGGTTATTACAAGTTGTATAATATACATGCACCAATATACAGTACCATTCTGTAATTAACAGAAATGTTGGCACAGTATCAGTATGTATGTATGTATGTATGTATTCATTCATTCATACATACATACATACATACATTCATTTATTCCCATTTGTGCTTTTTGGACCTTGGACAGCCTTGGTCACTATTCATTTTGATTGTATGGAAAAGAACAGCATGGACATTCTTTAAAATGTTCCATTAAGGAAAGAAACTCACACAGGTTTGGAATGACATTAAGATACATGTAGAGATGATGATGTACTGAATATTCATATTTGGGCAAACTGCAAACGGACACCCAACAGACACATGCAAGCAATGGTACTTTGCATGTCCACAAATAGTAATCAAATCCACCAATTGGGACACAGCTTTGGCCAGCATAAACCAATGTTAGCATTGTATTATGGTATGTTTTACATCTAATGTGTTTACATTTTCTATTACAAGTTCAAAAAGTATATGTATATGCATTTTTCTAGCAGTTTTCAATAGTTTTAATTTACCATAAAAACTGTTTTTTTTTTTGTTTTTTTTAGTGAGGGAGTAATGAACACTATTCGTGTGAACCACAGTCATCACGCCCCCTTACTTTCTTTCCTTTCTTCAACTTTTTCTCAGAGGTTTTCACATCTATATTTAAAACATCAACATCTTTTTGAAGAAACGTGTGCGTTTCCAACCTCGCCACATGATAAACCAATAAAATATAGATGCATATTTCAAACATCACACTAATCGGCATCAACATCAAAACACATCTGGTTATTAAAGCTTCTCTCTCTCCTACTGTAGCTTCAGCTAATACAGAGCTTTTTTTAAATGTCATTGCCTTTATTAAAATTACCGAGATGGTTTACCTTGCATAAACATATATGCAATAACATTCCAACATGCTCAATTTAAAACCAAATGGCAAAACTGAGAAATATATGAACATAAATGAATTACAACAATGACAGCTAGCATACATACATGTATATGTGTGTATTCCTGAACTAATATAGCAGTTTACTAAAGTAGGCACCAACCAAAGTGATTGTACTTCAAACACCCATTTCCATTTGTGGCCTCTTGGGATTGACCCTGCCTACACAGGGCCTATTGACTGACAGCTATGGCAGCCATTAAGCAGCCAGAGGTCCAATAGGCCTCGCAATAACTGCGTTACAGGTCCTACACTAGAAACCGTTTATGTGGGCCACACACTCGAAAACCTTCAGTCTTGGGAAAGCCAATTGGGAAACCCACATCAACGGCCATTACAGCTCTCACTGAACACAATAAAGCAAAGTCCGCTGTATCGCAGCTTTAGTCTCTGACCTTTTCTTGCTGAAATTAAAAGTTTGGGAAGAAGTTAGCAGAGGTTTGAGCCAGGTCCGGTGATTATTGGAGCTGTAATTGTTTGAAAGTAGAGGGCTCTCATAGCGGGAAGCTAATGGTAGCTAATGGTGCCTGATACCTACAGCTTGTCCATTTAAATAGCCTAGTGAAACCCTCATTTACACATTACCCACAAAACTCTCCACAAAAGCACTTTTCACATATGCTACACACAATCAGGTGAAAACAAATACTCACAAGTTTCTGTGTATGTATGCTTTTCTGTGATGGCAAAAAATGGGGTTTCATTGTTCTCTGATATAGAACTTTAAGTGAGTGACAAATCAGTTGTACCTTTCTTAAGTCTATCATCTTTGAAGCACCCCTGAATGTTGCCATGATGTTGGTCTACTTGGTCTATTCATTTATTCAATATATGTAAAAAATATTAAACAATTTTTGATTAAAAACATAAAATGACCTGAAAACAGAATGCTTTTTTTCTAATTAAAAGTTTAATTTCTGGACTAACAGGAAAGAAAAAAAATCATGGCAATGGCAAATGAAGGTCAGGTTCTGAAAGAAAGAAAGAAAGAAAGTTTTACTTTCTCAATAATAATAATAATACATATTTTAATAAAAAAATTACAATTATTAATAATAATAATAATAATAATACAGATTTAATAAAAGTAACATGCAATTGTTATTTATAATAACAACAATAATAATAATAATACATTTGAATAAAAAATAACGTTTAATTGTAATTAATAATAATAATAATAAATAT
Organism: Sinocyclocheilus rhinocerous; assembly: GCF_001515625.1. Classification (NCBI taxonomy): domain Eukaryota; kingdom Metazoa; phylum Chordata; class Actinopteri; order Cypriniformes; family Cyprinidae; genus Sinocyclocheilus; species Sinocyclocheilus rhinocerous. The sequence continues at coordinate 626,806 of NW_015662942.1, forward strand.
TTTCATAAAAATTTACATTTAAGTGTTATTAATAATAACAATAATAATAAAGAAACATTTAATTGTTATTTACATTATAATAGTGCAACAATAAATAAATGAATAAACCTTTATTATCATTTACAGTAACAACAACAAATAAATAAATAAATAAAAACAAATAAATAAAAACCTTTTATTTTCAGTACCAACAACAACAATAAAATATAATAATTATAATAATAATAATAATAATAACTTTAAAAATCAATAAATTAATCAGTGAATCAAGCAATAATTAGGAAGCCATTAGAGATGCATGGCATATATTTTCATTGTGATTGTTGAATGAACAACTTAGTTTGCATGTGTTTTATGTATTGTTAATAAAGAATAACACTAAAGCTCATCAGAAAATATTTTAATTCAGCCAGTTAATCAGGCAATAAGCTTGTAAGACAATGCACAAGAATGACAAAATGAAAAAAAGCATCAATTACACACCGAATGCACACCCTTTTCTCTTCATTTTGTTGCATTAGTGTAAGAAAAAAGCTTCCTATCTTTGTCAGCAAGTGAAAAAAAGACTAAAGAAATGTGAAATTGCTCAACACATTCATTTTATTCCTACCAAAATCACTTAAAACAGACATCACATTGTAATTATGACTTCCGAACTCATAAGTAGGGACTTCCCAGGAGGATGTGAGAACAGAATAAATCCATATTCATATAATTTTATTGCACACCAGAAGAATGTACTTCACCAGAGGGAAAGTACACACTTTTGATTATGTAGTAAGACAGTGAGCCAATACTAAGATAAACTACTACCATAAAATTGCGTCTTAATACCAAAGACATGGTCCTTGTTGCAAGCTTCAAGTGATAGCATGTTAGCATTAGCATCTAGCAAGTAATACACTACTCACAAAAAATTAGGGATATTCGACTTTTGAGTGAAATTTATGGAAAATGTACTTCATGCTACAGTGGTATTATATCATGAAAGTAGGGCATTTAAGTAGAAGCATGCAATGGTAATCTCTTCATCTCAAACTATTTATTGAAACAAAAGCTATCAACAGTGGTGGGTATACCACAACAAAAAAGTCAATGTCTCAATAACTTGCCATGTGTCCTTGAGCATCAATTACAGCTGGACAATGACGTCTCATGCTGTACACAAGTCGACGTATTGTCTGCTGAGGCATGGCATTCCACTCTTCTTGCAGGGCTGCCCTCAGGTCATTGAGGTTCTGGGGTGCAGGGTTACGACCCTCTACACAACGACTCAGCCGATCCCATAGGTTTTCTATGGGATTCAGGTCTGGAGAAAGTGCAGGCCACTCAATTTAAAGTACCACAGCCTCCAGCAGCCGTTCCCTGATGATGCGACCTCGATGAGCTGGGGCATTGTCATCCATGAAGATGAAATCAGGTAATCTCTTCATCTCAAACTATTTATTGAAACAAAAGCTATCAACAGTGGTGGGTATACCACAACAAAAAAGTCAATGTCTCAATAACTTGCCATGTGTCCTTGAGCATCAATTACAGCTGGACAATGACGTCTCATGCTGTACACAAGTCGACGTATTGTCTGCTGAGGCATGGCATTCCACTCTTCTTGCAGGGCTGCCCTCAGGTCATTGAGGTTCTGGGGTGCAGGGTTACGACCCTCTACACAACGACTCAGCCGATCCCATAGGTTTTCTATGGGATTCAGGTCTGGAGAAAGTGCAGGCCACTCAATTTAAAGTACCACAGCCTCCAGCAGCCGTTCCCTGATGATGCGACCTCGATGAGCTGGGGCATTGTCATCCATGAAGATGAAATCAGGCCTGTGTTGCTCATGCAGAGGCACAATGACTGGATTAATGATGTTATTCAGGTAGTATTGGCTTGTCACAGTACCATTCACAAGGTGTAGGGCAGTTCTGTATTGACTAGACACACCTGCCCAGACTGTAACACCAGACAACAGTGGCTGATGCATAGAATTCTCCTTGACGTCTCCAACAGCGTTGGCGGCCATCATTTATGCTTAATGTGAATCGACTTTCATTAGAGAACATCCCGTTTGAAGCTTCGCAATGGCCAGGTACTGTTGATAAATTGTTAGGTGTCGTCTTGGTTTCATGATGTCAAAATGTGAACAGCATGATGAAGAGGAATGTTTAAATACAAATTGTCATTGAACCAGAACATTTGGTGGTCAATTCAAGGATCAGACACTTGTTGTGATTTTTGCGGTTAATCACCTCGTTAGAGAACAGCATATTATGCAATAAGTACTGAAACATTTAACAGTTGGACATGTGCATTCAAAAGTTTAGAGAAGGTCAAATTAAGTTCACCTGTAAAGGTGAACCTAAAGGCACCTGTAAAGGCATTTTAGGTGCATTCTGAAATGTCACCCGAAAGTCGAATATCCCTAACTTTTTGTGAGTAGTGTATATATATTTTTAGCAAGATCCTAATTTTGCAAAGTAAATATTACAGACATTACGCATACTGGGATTGCTCTGTTGATATCACATAATGCTTTGCACTGAACTGTGCTTTAAGACGACCATCTTTGATCCACCTTCTCGCCCATTGTGTAGACACACTTGTAAGTTTGTGTGTGTTTTAAGTGTTCACATCTACAGTGCAAGTGTGTGACTATGTCAACGTTCTATTTCGAGCTTGATCCCCTATGATACATAGCAAACAACGAACTCTGTAGCAGGCGACTTTACCAAAGGGAATGACTTGTTTTGAAGAGGCTTTTAAGAAGAGAGAGGGAATCGATTTCAGAAGAACAGCACCTCTTCAGTTCTGTTTTCTGTACAAATATCTTAGGTTGTGGATTTGTGGCAAACAAACAGCTGACAGAACTGCAATTGGAAAAGATTGGCACAAACAAACAACCGTCTCCGCAGTATGAAGGCTGAAATACATGACAGAACACATGCTTTCTGGGTCACCATTAATATGAATGTGAACAATATAAAAAATAAAAAAGAATAGAAATCACTTGTGAACAGAATACTGTCAGTGTTTCACTTACAATCAATGCAACTGTGTCAAATAATGCAGAAAGGTAGAACATATTTAATTGTGTGCATTTGGAAAACAACATCATAACTACAGTATGAAAGAAGAAGAAGAAGAATACAAAATTTGAATTTAATACTGCTGGTACCATACCATTGAAAATGTTGGGGTTAAGAAAATTTCTTTATTTCATTTTTTTTTAAAATAAATTATTTATTATATTTAACAAAGAGGAATTAAATTGATGACAAACAAACAAACAAATAAACAAGTAAATAAAAAAAATAATTTTGTCATTTTTTGTTGCTGCTGTTTTGGAAAAAAAAAAAAACTACAGTAATCAACATTTGAGGTGGATCAAAACCTATTATCAAAGTTGTCCTAAAACCTAAAACGCGTTCTTGTCTTAGGACAACTTTGACAAACTTTTTAGATCGACTTGAATTGTTAACTACTGTATATATAGTTTGAGATTAATTAAAAACAAGAAAAAAATATTAAAAAAATACAACATTTGAATTTAATTCTCTGCTGGTACCATACCATTGGACATTTTGAGGTTAAGAAGATTTCATTATTTAATTTTTTAATTAAATTATTTATTTTATTTAGCAAAGAGGCATTCAATTGTCCATAAGTGACAAATACTTTTACACTGCAAAATAAATAAATAAATAAAGACGCTGGCTGCTGAAATTTTTATTTTGTAATCACAGGAATACATTCCTGTATAAATATAAATAACTAGAAAACAGTTATTTTAAATTGAAATAATATCTTAGATTATCTCATCTCTGTTTTTACTGAATTTTTGATCAAATAAATGCAGCCTTGGTGAACATGAGATTTATATATAAAAAAGAGCACATTTAAAAAATCTCACTGATCACAAGCTTTTAAAAATACTGTACAAACTGTATATTGGTGGACATTGTTTTTAGACTTTTAAGAATGTGAAAATTAAGTTTATTTAATTAAAGTTCGCAGGGTCAAAAGCAAACGTAGGAAAAGGAGCACCCATTAATGAAAGGAGAGAGCTGAAAGACACTGATTCAAAGGAATGTGGAAGATAACAATGAAAAAGAAGAAGAAGAAGAAGAGTGATGTGAGAGAGAGCTGATAAGGATGGAGTGAGAAAAATTGAGAGAAGCTGATAATTAAAAACGGCACCCTAATCCAACATGGCTGCCATCCAGAGCCCCGAGCAAAGCAGGTGCCAATAGTTTCAGAGAGAGATACAAGACGTACAGACAAATACAAGCTCTTATCCACAAGAATTGTGAGGTTATAGGTCAAAAGCGACACATTCGACACACGTATGCGTTTGAGTTGACACAGAAACCGATAAGCAAAGTGAAAGTGCTCTCATATGAATTCAACCTGCCTAAGTTCTTGACCATATTAAATGTGTGTTGCTATTTCAGGAGGATATTGAGGTCGCACTCTCTTTGCACTCAATGCACCGGGGACTCGCTGCTGTTGTACACCACCGTTGTGATCTGATATGAAATTTGTGAGACCTGTGGGAAGCACTTAAAATGGCGCCTGAGTGTTTGTGTGTGTTTGTTCAGTGTGTAGGAGCACGCTGATGGGCGGAGGGTCAATAAAGGAACGGAAATCAAAGTGTCACACAGAAAAGAATAGCACCACTGAAAAACAGAGAGCTACAGGAAGAAATAGGGTGGAATGGATGGATTTGTAGATGGATGCAGACATGGAGAGATCATGAAAAGGCTTGATTGAAAAGAAAACAAGGGGTAACTGGAAATAATTCTAACGGAAATAAAAACTTTAAGAAATTAATTGTTCCCTAAAAGCAACAGTAGCAGAATCACTGTTTTACGGCTGATCACTGAGTCGGCAGGCGATTCATTGAACGAGCCGTATAACATCAATTCTGCATGGATATTAATATCCAAAATATAGTGAAAACACTATTTATTAGCACAGTAACAAGATCGGCAGTTAAGACATTAACTTGTTAGCTTAAAACACAAGACATAAGGACATGTTCTGTGAAGATCAGAGGTTGTAAGGTCTCATAAGGAATCTCAGTCTGGTCTTTGTCTTCTAGGTGGGGGAAACCACCCAACGCAGTTTCTACTAATGATTTTCCTCATGAGATGGTCATGATATGCTGTGTCTTTGACCATTATTCTTGGTTACTTGCCCCAAATTTGACAATCTCCTGTTGTTCTTTTGTGTTAATGTTGCAAGCTGTTCTGTGAAAGAGTAGGTTGGTTAGGCTTGCTTCAGACTCGTGGCACCAGGATCTGATTTACGAACATCCTGGTGCCTTGGGCCTGTCTGTGGAATTCGGCTCTTTGGGTTGTTCAACACCAATCTGATCAAATCTTCAAATGTCTGATTCGCTCTGATACCCTACACTACGTTTCTGGGTCTGGGAACATTTCAGTTGCGTTGCTGTCTATGCAGGGACAGAGTGTTCTCCGATTTCATCAAAAATATCTTAATTTGTGTTCCGAAGATGAACGGAGGTCTTACGGGTTTGGAATGACATGAGGGTGCGTAATTAATGACAGAATTTTCATTTTGGGGTGTATTATCCCTTTAAAGCACAAAAGCCAAAATCTCAGAGGCACGCGGAGTAAGGGGTACTTGCCAGTATCCCTTTAGAAGATCTAATTTTGTTACAAACTTTGCAGGACCAACTCGATCAATGCAGTCTTCCATATGGGGAAGTGGAAAAGAATCAGGTTTAGTAACTGCATTGATTTTACGATAGTCTGTGCAAAAACAAACTGACGAATCAGACTTGGGGACTAACAAGCAAGGCGAACTTCACACACTCTGACTGGGACTCGCAAAGTTATTTTGGCAAAAGTACTCGACCTCTGCTTTCATCAACTCACGTTTCTTAGGATTAAGCTGATAAGGATGCTGCTTTATAGGCTGCGTATCGATATCATGCTAAAGTACTGTAGTCTGTGACGGAATATCACGAAAGAGTGAACATGAATCTTCAATTATCGCAACGATACCTTTGCTTTGATTCGGAGTTAAATGACTTAAATGAACATCTAAATCATTCAATATTATAGAGTTCGACAATCGACCAGAAGGCACGGAGAACTCCTGTTCAGCAACATCATCAACTGCCACAGGCAGAAACGCAACAACGGCACTTGACTTAACTGTAAGTGCAGCTGACGCAGACTCATCCTTCACATAAGACTTTATCATGTTAACATGAACCAATCGCAACTTTCTTCAACGATCAGGCATGCAAATCAAATAATTTGTGTCAGACAATTTCTTCGTCACTGTATAAGGACCTGAGAATTTTGGTTTCAAAGCAGAACCTGGCGTAGCCAATAACACCAACACTGACTCGCCCAGCTGAAATGAACGAGCCACACATTTACGGTCATAATACTCCTTTATATCAGCCTGAGACTCTGCCAAATTCATTCTCGCTCTCTCACATACCTTGCGAAGGCGTTCACGAATAGAAGTAACATATTCGGACACAGGAACAAGCGGAACGTTATCAGCAACCAATTTTTCACTTAATAACTTCAACGGGCCACGAACCGTGAGACCAAAAATGAGCTCCACAGGACTGTAACCTAATGACTCTTGAACGGTTTCTCTTATCGCAAATAAGAGCAAAGGAAGATCATCAGCCCAGTCCTTACCAGACTCAGCACAGTGAGCTTGCATTATCGATTTAAGTGTCTGGTGAAATCGCTCGAGAACTCCCTGTGATTGCGGATGATACGCGCTTGACACTACGTGACTCACAGAAATTCCATTCAACACTTGTTCAAACACTTTAGATTTAAAATGTATTCCTTGATCCATCTGAATCACACGAGGTAGACCAAATGTTGAGCAAAATTTAATAAATTCTTTCACAATCGTTTTTGCTTTAAGATTACGTAATGGCACTGCCTCAGGGAAACATGTTGTCGCGCACAATAACGTCAGAATATACTGGTAACCAGCTTTTGACTTTGCCAAAGGGCCAACACAGTCTAGAATAAGACACTCAAATGACTCTCCCATCACCGGAATAGGCTGCAAAGGAGCTGGCTGAATGATTTGATTGGGTTTGCCAGCGAGTTGGCAAGTATGACATGAACGACAGTATCTTGATACAGCGGATCTTAAACCAGGCCAATAAAAGCACTTAGCCACTCGCTTGAACGTTTTATTAATGCCCAAATGACCAGATAATGAATGATCATGAGCAAGTTTAAGAACTGTGGTTCGATAACCTGAAGGCAAAACAATCTGGTAGTCTGGACTTAAACCAGATTCTTTAGCATTCTGAGACAACCACTTACGCATCAATACACTTCTATCCCAAAAATATTGCACCTCATCTGCATCCTCTACTTCCCCTTTCTTCGCTGCCTCAAGACAGCGTGTCAGGGAAGCGTCAGATTTCTGGGCTTTACCAAGTTGATTTCTTCCCATTGTCAAAGAAGATTCTTGACCAGTAAACTTTCTCTCACTATCTGTTTTAACCACACCGGGATGTACAGATAGGGTCAGTTAAATGGGGGAATCTGCAGAAGCAAGAAAAGTATCAGACAGGTCCATTACATACTAATTTTTACGTGCTTGTGCACGAGTAACTACGCACGCTGAGAACGTTGACGGGAATTGACTAACAAGCTCCACATCACAAACAGGAGTGTTTGTCACAATAGGGTGAGGAAACGCCTTACCACCAGCCAGGTCGTTTCCTAAAATTAAACTCACACCTTCTACGGGCAGTCTTGGATGTACTCCCACTTTTACAGGACCTGAAACTAGATCAGACGTCAGGAACACAGTATGAACAGTATGAAACTCAATTCCACGGACGAAAACATAAGTTTCATTTGACAAAGATAACGCACCTTCAAGGATGAACGACTGCGTTGCTCCAGTATCTCTCAAAATAGAGATGGATCTCACTATAGAATCAGGAGAAATTGCTACTTTACCCTTGAATACAAAAGGAGTAAAGGCAGAGACATCCGAAAAACTCCAGTTCTCAACATTAACCATCGGTTCACAAACAACATCGGCCACACTTTTAGGTTTCACAGCAATGTTCTTCTTCTTCCAAGCTTTGCAGTCAGCAATCAGATGACCAGGGTCTAAGCAATAAAAACCAACTCTTTTACTCTCAGAGCTCTTACCCTGTTCCTTACGCTGCTCTGCAGAGCACGCCACAGGTTTCATAGAAAACATTGAATGTTTCTCAGTATTCGAAAACATTGACGTACCATAATTCTGACCTGTAGCAGAAGAAAAGGCAGTCTTATGAGTAAGCATATCTTCATCTGCTAACACTGCCACAGCTGAAAGGGAATTCACTTTTTGCTCATTAAGATAAGTTACTAAGTTATCTGACAAACAGTTCTTGAAGTCCTCTAACAAAAACAGTTCTTGCAACTGATCAAACGTAGTTGTTTTAGATGCAGCACACCATTTTTCTAACAACATTTTTTTTTATCACGTGCAAAACCCACAAACGTTTGCTTCGTTGATTTGGTGTAACTACGAAACTTCTGTCTGTATGCTTCAGGAACAAGTTCATAAACCCTCAAAACAGCAGCTTTTACCACGTCATAATTAAGAGATTCTTCGATGTGTAAAGCAGAACATACTTCTTGTGCCTTACTTAGTAGAATGCACTGCAGCATTAACGCCCACATATCTCTTGGCCAATTAAGCTTAGTTGCAATTCGCTCAAATGCAATAAAATAAGCGTCAACTTCTGACTCACGGAACGGTGGTACAAGCTTAATATGCTTACTAGGATCAAATGGAATTACAGCAGCAGGCCTATGTATAACATTATCTTCAGGCTGATCAGTTTAAGGCACACTTACATGCGTAGAAGTTACAGCAGGTGAAACAGCAGTTCGCGCATGCTCTCTTTCTTTGTCTTTTTCTTCATGAAGAATTTCACGCAAATGTAATCTATGATTCTCATACTCTTGTCGTTTAATCTGCAATTCTAGCTCTTTTAATTTAAAAAGAAGCAAAGGGTCTGATTTAGATGAGGGAAAAGCAATTGTTCCACCCATCTCTAATCCATCACTTTTTTCCTCTTCACCCTCTAAATCAGTTTCTGCAGACAATAAACCTTGCTCGACAAGTTTAGCATACACTTCAGCTTTAATTACTTTCTTAGCTGCCGAACTTGATACAGAAATATTCAAAATTTCAGCAATTTTTTGCACTTTCTTACAAAATGCATTAAATTGCTGGATACTAGGTTTAGAAACAAATGCTCCAATATCTAGCTCCATATTTACTCAATGCTTTTTACCTTCTTAAGAACAACAAGATTATAGGTTATATTTTACCTTAAGAACAACAACAGAAATTAGTTTTGATGTACTCTGCTTGACTGAAACCTGGCTAAAACCAAATACAGTTTAAAGCCCGCACGGGTCCTGTTTGGTAAACGTGCACCAGCAGTACTTAACAGAACACCCGACCCATTATCTGACAGCAGCACTAATTTAATTCTGTACCAGACGAGAACCGTTTGACATAAAGACCGCGAGTCGCGACCCGAACCGCACTCGCATTAAATCTATTACATCAGGTAAGCAAGATTATTTATTTTATCATGTAACACAAGCAATCAAACCATCATTAGGCATTCTAAGTTGGTGCTTTGAAGAAAAAGACATGCAGCGCAACATGATAATTAACAGAAAAAAAGATGTGAACGCGCAGCCTTTCTGTAAACAACACAAAACTTTTGCCTAGCATCTTGTGATCACTCTGCCAGGCTTTTGAACAAATGTGCATTGGCTAAATCACATCAAACACACGTTTATAATTCTTCATAAAGAAAAGAACATTCAAATACAAGCCTTTACTGTTAAATGTGATTGCCGTTATTATTGAATTTCATTAATCCTAGTTTTGATTGATGCACGACTGTTCATGGAAAAGTGAGCAACACACCACAGTTACAATATCATGATTATGGTTAAATAAGAAAAGACATATAACCAAATCAGGCTACATTTATTGTCATACTAAATATCTCAACACACATCATTGGATATGACATTAAGCGCGACTTGTGTAGATTAATTTAAATGAGTTTACTTTGGCTAAATGTGAGGCCCATGTGAAATTTCTTTAAAGAATTGAAAATGCATTGTGCATCTCACAGCATGTCAACCCTCTCAGTCGTGTACATACTCGAAAAGTTATATTTGCATACCGAGGCACAGGCCTCTTAATCAGCACAGAAATTATTCTAGTTTTTCTCATCGGTTTTGTTTCTCCCTTTTATATTTTTTCCTAGAGATCTCCTTAAAAATGCTGGACTATGGGCACTGTGATCATTGAGGAACTGACAAATGGGAGTCGCTCAATGGGAGACTGACCTCATTCTGCATTATAATTCAGATTATTGAACATCCTTGTCAGCATTTCTTAGTATAAAATGGTGCAATTTTTACACTACTCATGGTAAGAGCATTTGCATCTATTTTGTGCTTGAGTCTAGGTGTTAACAGGAACAGGAAAGCATGCTTTTATGTTGAACAGCATCTATTATAACAATAGCAGCGCTAAACAGTTCAGAATGTTGTTGCTTATCAGAATTGTTAATTTTTGCTTCAGGCTCACAGATAGAATGAAGAAACATTTGCTGAAAATACAAAGTATAAAATCTAGTGGAGAAAGGAAAAACTTTTAATATTTTTTAGCAATTTAAGTAATGACAAAACAAATGTATAAAAAGCATTTGATCTTCTAAACGATATTAATTAATTTTTTATTTTATTTTTACATAGACAAATGCTGTTCATTTTTGTACCTCTTTCTATAATATTAGATATTTTAAAGTATACTAACAGATTAATAGATATAATTTACTTATTGGTTTGGAAAGTAGCAGTTATAAATATTTGCATAAATTGCCAATTTTGGTGCCATAATTTAGCACTTTTTTATATAAATCTAGAATTTACATAAAATTGATTAATTTTTAAACTTTTAAATTAATTTAAACTCTAAGTACACTCAAAAATTCTCACAAACAATTTAGCCACATAGAAAGATTATAAGTAGACAAACAAACAAATAAGTAAAAAAATAATAATTCTAGTTAATTCAATTAAAAATGCAGAAAATTGAATGTCCTCAAAAAGAACAATTACAAGAAAAACATAAGGCATTGACTACAACACTATTTTTACGTATCTTGCACATATCCTAAACATTAAATATTAACGCTTAGGTATCATATAAAGTTTGTGGTTAATCCACAGCCTGACCTCTAGAATTATAGCCGGATATAAAATTGTTGAACCACAAGTTTGTGATCTCATGGCAGTAAAGCTGATTAAAGGCCACTGACATTTAACATTAAGAGCCCAACATGTTATCAAAATCAAAATTCCTCAAAAACTACTGCCTGTCATCTTGGAGTAGTCACTCAGTCGATATCAGTCCTTCCAGGACTTTTAAGATTTATTGGGTTTTAGTAAATCATTTAAGTCCTGCTGCCAGTACTGCAGAATTACACTGTCACTTTCTCAGTTCTCAGAGTCATGAATGCGGCTCTAAGAGAACTAGCTTTCTGATCAGCAAGACAGTAGAATTATTAGTTTTTTATTAAAGAGGCCCATTGGATTCACAGCATTCTGTGAGCTAAACATGGCTCTGCTAGTTAGATTCAATGGATTTTTGAAGTCAATAGTTACAAAAGTAAAGCGAACATCGAGTTTACACTGATGTATTTTTAGGCTATGGAAATGCTGCAATATTGACTGTCATGAATCAACAAGTAACAAGTCCCACTGTAATTGAGTTTCTTTGAGCATGTTGGCAAACAGTTTGTATGACAGTTGCTTCCTGTCAAATTTACACTTTAAAAATAGAAAAAGAATGACTCAAAAACTTGCATCTGCCCATGAACAAGAGGGAACAGTATCATGTGGGGATTTCTAACACGAGGTGGTAGAACATTAATGGGGGTGAATCCTAACACAGCTGCTCTAACCCTTAACATGTGGGTACACACCGAGAAAAGAAATGAAGTTGCTGTCTGCTTCAGAGCTTTGTGGTTTAATTAGCCTCATATAAATAGGCTGTTTAGGAGTGCGGTCTGTGATCATCTGACCATGCTGTCCCGTACCCTTGAAAAGCTCAATAAGCTGCAGTACGCCATCTATGGGGTCCTGCTTTCATGCAGGCAGGATAATGACCTCTGGGAGGATCCATCGCTTCTTTTGAAAGTCAAAATCAGATGCCACTTTTATTCGGAAGTGGCGCTGGGAAGCGAATAGATGGATGGTAAATGACTGCAATCCACAATGATTTGATAGCAACATCAGAAACATGTTGCCAAATAATAGCCTGGCGATCTTTTATACATTTTTAGTATAGGAATTAAATAGATGCACCCCTGGCACCTGGACGTCCGTAGATCACACTTTTACTAATCATTTCTTTGGAAAGGTAGCACTACGTTATCCTTCCCTCAGTGTCACAGTCTCAACATGGAATAAAATCATTCTCACTTCTGACCTCATCTGTCACTTCAAAAAGGACTGAGGTGTTACCAGATGACCTCAAACCAGGATGAAATCCTTTCTCAATCACGATCCTTGCATGAGATAGCCCATCCATCTGCTTTGGATTGATATCAAATAACAAATAAGGTGTGTTTGGACCCCAAAAATATCCCAAAAAATTTTTCATCCAGGGTGAAAATTAGTAAACATATGGCTTCCCTGCTTCTGAAACCAATTTTATTTTTGACTGACATCTCCAAGTCCTCAGATTTTTTGGTACACAAAGCCCACTTTTAACGATTAAAACAATTCTCAGGGAATACAAATCTAGTCTTGCCCTACATTTTTTCTCATTGAAAATAGTTTCACATAGAAATATAGATTACAGAAGTAAAATGGGTTGCAAATACCAGCTCATGTTGAATTAAAAGTCTAAACTCTTTAATGCATAATGTGCTACTTTTTAAGAATCTTAGGCAGGGTTAAAGAGAACCAAATGAGAATAACTTTGGTAGAATTAGGAGCATATTTGTCCACCAGTAGACTTAATATATTACACAATGTCTCAAACATTCACAGACTTAATATTCCAGCTATGCAACCCTTACTTCTAAAGACAAACTTGGCTAAGTAACATTTAGTGAACACTGTGGATTTAAAAATATCTATTCACACACATATGTCCATTATGCTGTCAAGGCTATTTAGTACCGCACTGGCGCTGTGAAGTGCGAGGTTGTCGTGTTTTCCAAAGCACCCTGTTTCACATGGTTTATAGTGTCTCCTGTGTGGCTCCTCATTCCTCAGCCCCATTCTGTAAACAAACACATATTATTATGGTTACTTGATTGCCCACTAAGCCTCAATTGTGTGCTTACTGCACATAAAATGACTGCTATAAATAGACAAGGTGGAAGTTCTGCCACAGCAGCAGTTCTATGGTAAAATTGGGCCTTTGTGTTGTTTGTTTCTCTGTGTGTAACCAATCTAATTGTGTTTATAGGTGCGAGTTGTGTGTGATGGGAACTTTATGGTCATTGTTTGACAAATTTCATTGCGTGCAACTTCTCACATCCCTGTGAAACATATAACAAGATAACAATATCATGATGATATAGCTTTGATAGGCCTACATATATAATAAGCAGTAAGTTAATATCGAGTTACATACATTTTTGGACACATATTGTCAGTTAGTTTGTGTATTTTAGCTCCACCAAAGAAAATAGTTCCAAACAAAGCAATTGCTGGGCGTTCATGAATGAATTAGTGAATGTTTCAATGACTCACTAATAAAACCATAAAGAGAGTAGACACTTGTTTTGTTCCCTTAATGAATAATGAATATGTATAACTGTTTTGGGTTAAACTTTATTTTGATAGTCCACTTTAGACATTCAACATATCAACTAACTTTCATTAGAGTATTAGTAAAATGTCTGCTTAATCTTCTAACACTTTATTTTGATGGTCCCCCAACACATATTCTACTGACTGTACATCAAGTACAAGTACATGTCAACTTATTCTACTAACCCTAACCTAATCTAACAGTATACTAATACTCTAATGAAAGCTAGTGAAAAAGCTACTCTAATGAAAGCTGACATGTAATTGCAAATTATATTAAGTGCAAATTAATTAAAGTGTAACACTGTTTTGTACCATACAAATACATATATAAATATATTCACTCTACAAAAGCATTTGGTTAAATATTTTTATTAATATTTGTTCACGATTACATTTAATTTTTTCTTTCTTTTATTTTTTTCCTCGTCAGTATGTAGCTTATACTCAAGCATATGCCCTATAACTTATCTGCTTTGCTTTGCTTTGTTCCCAGTAAAAAAAAAATGTGATCTTTAGTAAGTTGGTTTCATAGACGTTACAATTGATTTTAGGGTTAAATGTAATACAAATACATTATTTATTACACATTAAGCTTAACACACTCATCAGCTCTTGATCATTTGTACACCTCACTCTATGAACAATTTCTCATCTGTGTTTGCCAGTTTTCCACTACATAATTTTTTTATGCATAATAATGTATTGTGAAATGACTGTGAAATGAGAACAGGCTGCCCTCATATTAAAGTTCTTACACAAAATGCCATCCATATGCTTTTGTCTAATGAAATACATGAATATGTAAGCTATACAAGGCCAGTATGTAAAGAATATTTGGTTTCACTTTATTTTGTTTGTCCCTTTAACACATTCTGTTGACTATAAGTAACGTTGCACCTACATATCTACTAAGTCTCACTAGAGTGTTTGTAGAGTATTAGTAGACTGGTAGGGTTAGGGTTAGATTAAGTTGACATGTACTTGCAAACTTACTTGTAGTCAGTAGAATGTCTGTTGGGAGACCATCACAATAAAGAGTTAGCAGATATTAAGCACACAGTCTACTAATACTCAAATGAGAGTTAGTTGACATGTAGGTGTAATGTTACTTATCGTCAACAGAATGTTCAAAAGGGACCATCAAAATAAAGTGTTACCGTTAAGCCTCTTATTAAGAAACCACAACTAGATCCTAGTGAACTGGAAAATTACAGACCCATCTCAAATCTTCCTTTTATGTCTAAAATTTTAGAAAAAGTTGTGTTCCCGTGGTAACTAGGATTTACACATGCTTCAGTCTGGATCCAGAACACCTGAGAAGAGATGATGCCAACCCCTCAGAGGACCTCAGATGATGCCAACCCTGAAACAACATACAGAACTACCATATTTTGCTATAAGTTTGATTGCATCATTTAATAATTGCTGTTAATAGTGTTCATTGTCTGTTTGATTACGTCTTTAATTGATTTTTCCGTACATTTCTGCCATATGTACATTAACTGACAGTCACCACTGATAAGCTACCACTAAATATTGTAGAAACTTAATTTGCTGTAAAGTTGCTTTGCAACGATTTGTATCGTGAAAAGCGCTATACAAATAAACTTGAATTTAATTGAATTTAATTGATTAATAAGAACAATTGTTACCCACTGAAAAAAGACCAATAATGGTACATTTTAGACATTCGTTAATAAAAAAAACGAAACTAGATAATAAACGAGAAAACAGTCAACTAGGCGGACAAACTTCCACTTGTTAAATCAAACAAATTGACATAACAGAGAAGGGGGGAAAAAAAACAAGCAGACGAGCCCCCATTTGACACGGATGGATGTTAAATCCCTACTCAAAGAGAAATAAATTGGTCCATGACAATTAACAGGGATCCATCTAGGAAAGATCCCTGGGGTCCCCGCTCTCACTCTCAAAGTTTCTCAACCACAAAACACTTATTTAGGTGCAAATAAAAGTAAGTTTATTAAATAAGGATAAACAAAAGAGCATCATAAACTTCGGGAGGGGCAATTTGCCAAAATCAATTACAATAAACAAAACTACTACTGTACACAAACTAACCTAGAAATCAGATAACAAATAAAATACAAGTTCTTACCTACCTGCTAACATAAACAGGAGAAAACGAACAAAACAAACAGGCACCCCCCTCCCTACCAAGCTCCACTTAAACAAGGTCCAGGAAGTAAGCGATCGAACGTAGCAGGCATAAGGTACAACTAAACTGTTACTTAATTCAATGGTTGACAACAAATGTCTAAGTTAGCGATCCTTTCTCCAACACACGTTACACAACGGGAACAACAGTGTTAACAACGAAGACACCAGGAGAGCAGGGAGCCAACGATTCCTTCCACCGGATGGCACCAACCAGCTAAGTCCTCCTAATCAGCTCCACCAGTAATCAATTAGAATGAAAGAGGGAAAGACAAAGAAAAACACAGGGAAAGACCTATGCACGCGCACACGAACAAATGATATGCCGTTTCCCTAGCAACACACAAATCCATTCGTAACAATATAAAAAAATAAATAAATAAAACTGAAATAAAACAAAACCTAAATAATAATCATCAGTCTATTTAATGTTGCCAAGTAATGAGGCAAACCATTACTTCCAATATATATATATATATAATGACCCAAGAATGAATATATATAGAATGACCCAAGAATGAATGACCTTCATTTTATTCCAAATCTGTTTGACAAACAAATAAACGAACGAACGAACAAATTTAAAAGAATATTATTCAACATCTTTTATGTTCCACAAATGAAAGAATTTGTCCAGTAAGTGCTTTAACTGTGCACGGTTATGAGCCATTTACCACATACTGTATAATCTCTAAATATCTATAATTTTGGCCTGGCTGGCATATTGGGTCAATTACTGGTCATATCTTAGTAAATTATTTTATTTAGATAATGTAACTATAGGGAATGACAAGGGGCCAAGGAATTATTGCAGAGAGACCGAAGCAGCAGATTTGGGGTACTTCACAGTCCACATCACCAGCAACCACAAATATTTAATAAGATATTCATTGTTCTTCACATTTATTGTAGTATAATGTTAGGCACCTCATAAAAAATATTACAGTAAAAATTAATCTTATCGCACAGAAAATAAAAGACAAAAAGATGACACAATCACACAGCAGTCTGTCATCGGCACTCAACATTCATTTCTTCCACTTTTGCGTTTTCCAGGGATTTCGGTGTCAGCATTAATATGATCATTCTGAAGGTTTTCATAATCCCTGTCCTGATTACACTTCATGAACACACTGTGTGGGTATTTAATAAAATGAAAAATGCATGAGTGGAACCTCACTCATGAACATTCATGTGGGTTAAATCTTATTTATTCACTCTGCCTGCGCAACATGGCAATAAAAGTGAAGTAAATAAAAATACTATTAATACAGAAGCAAAAAAGACTACATATATTAAGAATCTAATATGTGAGGCTATAAATAATACATATATCACAAAATGACACTCAGTGTGTAATGCAAATATGTAGATTTAATTGACACTATAAGGTAGTATTAAGCACATATACGACTCTATCCTGTTATAATAACACCTCTTAATAATATATATATTTGTTTTTATCAAAGGCATTTTTTAAATGCAGAGCTGCACACACACACAAGCACACAAGGAATAAATATCTCCAAGGTAAGACAGAAGATGGAAATTGCACTAATGAGGTTTCATGTTTCTCCTTCACAAAAACAAAAGAACTAAGACTGGGTATCCATCCACTTCACTTATTTATTCGTCCGTTTGTTTATTTATTCATGCAGTCGGTCCACTTATCTCACTCATTGCTGAGATTTCCCCTTGTAGATCATCGAGGAACCAGATGGTTGCAGGTTTAATTAACAACTTCAAAAGCAGTCACTAGACAGGAAGACTTGCCTTTCTCTCCCTCCCTATCTCTTCTACACATACAAAACTATGCTATAGGCTTATATCTACAAAAAAAGAAAAAGCATTGTTAATCAATATTTTTTTTTATATTATACATTACAAATGATTGATATATTAATATTATATATTTATTTATTTTTGCATCACCTTTGTGCCCTCTATTTTAAATAGTCCTGTGTGATCTGGAAATTTCATTTTTTAACTCATATCTAAACAGAAATTTTGATTTTTGCAGTATTCTGTATTATACACTTTCCTCTCTTTTCTTTCCAGGAAAAACAAAAAAACAAAAAAAACAAAACTATAAGCACGTTTAGATCTTGTCTTCATTGACTGCTGACTGCTGCCTGCTGGCAACAAAACTATGAAACTGTGAAACCTCACGGGTAATACTGCCTGTGCTCTATTACATCACTTCCTCTAAGCGATTAGGTTAATGTGGATGTATTATTTTAATTAGTAAAGACAAACAGAAGTGTGTGATATTAAAAGCTGTTGAAATTAGACACTGCTAAATAGCTGCGCAAACCCAGCAGGATAAGTTAGGCTAACTGCGCCAGATCATCTTACAAGCTCCCCAAGGTAGATAGACGCAGTGGTTATCTGTTTAAAGAGCTTAACAGAATGCAATAATTTTACATCCGCCACTTCAACACACACACACGAAAACATAATTAACCTCTCTCTGCCATGCCACTCAATACGCTGCCTAATGCCATCAGAAAAATCCACTGCAAGATGGCACTGTACTCACTCCCTGCAAACCACTGTTGACACACACAGTGCTGTCTGATCCCAAGTAAACACAACGGTGTGTTAAAATGTGTGTGTATACGTAAATGTCTATTGTCCATGATAGCCACTGGGAATCAAAGCTGTCTGAAAGGGATCAAACGTCCTTCATGAACAAAACTAGAGGCTAGAGGACTATTAAAACAACACAACAGATGCTTTATTCCAAATTATCACTGAAGTCCTTGCGACATTCAAAATTTATATAACTGAAAAATGTAAATAGATTGAAGAAGTGAATAGTACAAAAACCACCAACAATGATATGCATATTGCATATTCGACAATGATAAAATAGCCCACCTCCAAGGATTTTATCATCCATCTGGGAAAATCAATCAATCAAGCAAGCAATCAATCAATTAATCAATATAAACAGTGTCATTTGAGTTGCTTTACTAAACTATGTAGTCCATGTAACATTGCCCCAAAAAAGGTATAGTACCATGGTAATTTCATAAATGAAATGGCTACTATACCCATATACTAAACAAATAAACTATATAAAAAAATAATAAAAAATAATGATAATAATAAAGTTTTTCTACTTCAAAATTTCACTTTTAATTTGATGTGTTACTTGCAGTTCCTTTATCCTTCCTTTATTCGATTGTTACTCGCAATTAATTATGAAATTTACTAGTAATTTCTAAGAAAACATTTCTTTCTTTCTTTCTTTCTTTCTTTCTGTTATGACTTGCGTATTGTTGTGCTCAATGTGCGCTTGCCTGTTTTTTTTTCTATTGTGTTCCTGCTCTCTTAGGATGCGTAATGAGTGCCACCTGTTGATAATCTGCACCTATGAGAATGTTCATCTGCTGATTCGCCCTTGCGATCTTGTGATTGGAGATATAAGCTGTCCAATTCTGCAGAGCAGCAGAGACACTACGCTGTGAAAAACTCGACAACTCTCTTGTTGAGTCCATAACTACTGTTCCAAGACTGTTTATTAATTCTCCTTGATTTCCATGTACCGTTTGAGGTATTTTGTTGTTGCGAAATTACCAAGGAGATTACGACCCTAGTTGATCTTGGAGCTGCTGGAGCTTGGAGCATTTTTTTTTTTTTGTAATAAACCTTTAATCTTTTTGGGTCCATCAAGTTGTGATCTGTTTGAATTAATCTGGGACAGTGGGCAGGGGCTCAACAATGTTGCTTGCTTAGTTTGAATTAAGGTTTATTATAATTCTGTCCTTCCTCCTAACCCCTAGACTGAGGAGGTCGTAACACTTACTTTCTTTCTTTCTTTCTTTCTTTCTTTCTGGAAAATAACTTGCTAGGTCTTAGAATAGAGCATGCTTATACGTTGGCAAAGTGTGTAGAAGTGTTTATAGATGTTTGGGGGATAAATTAGGTTTTATGTATACAAGGTAGGTGCTTTTAAATTCAATTCAATTCTTTCTTTATTTCTTTCTTGGAAAAATAAATTGCTAGGTCTTAGAATAGAGCATGCTTATACATTGGCAATGAAATTTGGTTAGTGGATTTTGAATACCTGAGCCACTCCCCATGCATACGGGTATAAATAGGCGACAGGTGCATCCACTCGTTCAGATTTTTGCTTCGGAGCCGAGTGGAGGAACGTGTTTGATCTCCACAAAGCCATTCATCGATCTGTCTGGAAGCTGTTCTGGTTGGCGTCATGGTGCGAACAGCAGTGTCCCTAGCGATTCCCCTGGGCACTACAACTAAAAGAGCAGATTTCCTAAAAAAGCAAATCACGGTCGGTTTGCATCTTTTTAAAGACGCCGTTCCACTTCCATTAAGAGGGTCAGGGACCTCCAAGCATTTTCGCAGAGTAAAGAGTGCCTTGTGTTTGGGCCGGCCTACTCTCATGTTGTCCTGAGATCCCGGCCTGGATATGTGTCCAAGGTTCCCACCACGCCTTTTCACGATCAGGTGGTGAAACTGCAAGCACTGCCCTCGGAGGAGGCAGATCCAGCCTTGGCGTTGCTGTGTCCCGTAAGAGCATTGCGCATATACGTGGACCGCACCCGGAGCTTCAGAAGCTCTGAGCAGCTCTTTGTCTGTTACGGAGGTCAGCAGAAAGGGAAGGCTGTCTCCAAGCAGATATTGGCCCACTGGATAGTGGATCCCAAGGCGAGCCGTGACCCCTGGGGGTGAGGGCTCATTTCACACGGAGTGTTGCCTTCTCCTATTTATTGGCGCACGGCGCCTCTCTGGCAGACATCTATAGAGCTGCGGGCTGGGCGACACCGAACACCTTTGCGGGATTTTACAGTCTCTGCGTTGAGCCAGTTTCTTCCTGTGTGTTTGGTAGCAGGTAATTGGAGGGAAGAGCTGGCCGGTTTCATGCTTGCTGCACCATTCCCCCTCACCCGGGGATGCAAGCGCCTTTTTCCTCCTCCAGTAAGTTGAGAATCCTCCAGCACCCCCGGCAGTCAGACTGGGCGGAGCAGTCTGACGCCAGGCCCAGTATTGGTGTTAGCTTGCTTGGGTTGCTTGCTGTGGGCAATCCTAAATGTGTATTCTTCCACGGTAAGGTTTCCCTCTCGGTAAACCCGTGTCTTCCCTTCGACAGACCCGTACTGTCAGTCTCTCCTGGCAGTCGATCCATCCCTACTCTCAGGTAGGACCTGCCTCAGAGACCCATTCCATATGTAGTACTGCCCCAGGCCTGGGTCAGTCCATATCTGAGTCTCCACATGATACCTCCCTATGGGTAGGATGTGGCCTCCGTAGCGCCCTTCTCAGGAAAGCTCGCTTCCCCATCGTTACTGCCGAGCTGTAACACCAAATAGGAAAGATTTGAAGCAATCTTTCATTGAAGGTAGAAATCCCTTCTTTTAGGAAATTTCTGTGGTGAAAGGAACAGCGACTTGGCTATCACCAGCAGTGATATACTCACCTTTGGTCCCTGCGGGTACCAATATACTCACCTTTGGTCCCTGCGGGTACCAAGGTCAGCGAATTTGCGCTGGGGCAATGGGAAGGTTACGACCTTTGCGTAGTATTCGTCTGACACGCGGCTGCTTATCAACATTTGCAGTGCCATAGGGTTGTGAAGGGGTTCAGGTTGTGGCGCTTTCTATGGTCCCCATATGTCGTCACGACATAACTCGAAGTGACCGACAGATAGGGAACATCTCTGTTATGTACTTAACCCTCGTTCCCTGGATTACGTACATAACCCTCATTCCCCCATGCCACAACCTTGAACCATCGCTGGTTGCCAGGGACAAGTTCTCTGCTCCTCAGCGTAAAACCTGAATGAGCGATGCACCTGGCGCCTATTTATACCCGTATGCATGGGGAGTGGCACAGGTATGCAAAATCCACTAGCCAAATTTCATTGGCGTTTTCTCTTAAAGTCAGAGATGATTGGGGTTCCCCAGTAAATCCCCATACGTCATCAGAACATAACGTCTCTGTTTCCTCCATCAGGGAACGAGGGTCGGTTACCGAGACGTTTTATGAATACGAGGTAGGTGCTTTTAAATTCTCTTTCTTTCTTTCTTTCTTCCGTCTTTCTTTCTTTCAGTGTATGATACTGGTACGGCCATGGTACCATGTCCAAAATGCCATGGTAGTATATTTTGTTAGCAAATGCATGATGAAAAATACAAAGCAGTAATTTGCATAACTCTGCTACTTTTAAGTTTATACCATGTGATTTGCTCAATAATGGCTGTTGATAACATATTTTAAAACATCACTGCCTCAGGAAAGCAGACTGACAGTTTTCAGAATTATTATACTGCTAATGAGGTTTAGTTTTTAGATGTGACTATTATGCTGTGAACTGAATACACTTTAAGTGTGAATACAGCTCCCCTGTACTAATAAAAGTGTGGCTCAAGACAAAGGCCCCTCAGAGCACGAATACAGATACTGCTCAAAGCGACGGATTAGACCTATGAGCTGTAAATGGCAGGCAGACTCCTAATATCATAGGCGAAGTGAGTGATGTGCGGATGGTGTGTCCTGTAATTAGAGTGTGTGCTGTGTGTTTGGCTAAAGATGAGTAATTACTCATCACTTGGAGTGGCTGGCCTCTGATAAAGCACTCATTTTTTTCTGGCTTATCAAGGGGTCAAAAAGAAAATGGGTGTGGGGGGAAAGGGGAACATAAAGAGAGGGTGGGGAAAGATAAAATGGGATTGACAGGCAGCTAGTCCAGCTAAATGCTAATGCACCTGGTGACATTTAGCAGTGTCGCTAAACGTTCCCCCCCACCAGAACCCCAACACACACACACAAAACACTTCATCTAGGCAGCACATTAGAGATTACTTTGTGCTGTAGCGTTTGGATGCAATCAAGATGTTCGATCGGGTTTTAGGTTTTAGGCATCGTAAACTTTCCCTCCTCCCTTGTTAAAACTAAATTACAGATGCATGTCTAATGTCCACCTCTGGTTCAAAGAGCATTAACACCTCTGCTATCTTCACCAACACTAGCAAGGACAGTCGTCGGCTTTCTCGTTGAGCTTCAAAGAGATTTCAGGGGGGGACGGAACGATTCCCCCATCCCCACGAGGAGCCACTAACCGTGGCCCAGACATACTCAAAAGCCACAATACACATAGGAAAGGACATTGGCTCCATTTGTCCACAATCAAACTGTCCCAAAATGTATATAGTGTATCTCTGTGTTGTATGCATGTACCTAGGTTATAGTAGCTTAGTTAAAACTCTGTAGTACTGTAGTGAAGCTCCAATTACTTGGATCTAGACATATTACTGCCTTAATATTTCACAATCCCTGGCATGCCAGGTATCAAAATGACCGTCTTCCGATTACTGGATTAATGGTGTATATTATGTCACCATTATTTGCACCATGCTCTTTTTTACCATACTTTGACTTAATAATGGACAAATCCTCCAGACCACTATTAACCATGCAAATAAGGTGTTGCGTGAGACAAAGGAACCTCTCCCGCTCAAAATTCAGACCTCTACATTGGTCAATCTGCCAAAGATGGGTGTGACTGGTAGACCCTTAAAAGTCCCTAACCCAAACCAATCATGGCTCAAAAAACCTTCTTCTTGAGACGGACACTCTCCAAGACTCTTCAAAACTCTCCTCTTGAGTTTGATTTTCCAGCACTTTTTATCTTCAAGTAACTTTGTCGATTCACTGTGGACTTTTCTATCTTCAGAAGAACCAGAGGAAGACCACCAGCTCACTCCTAAAGAACTCATCAAGAACCTCCGTTGTCTACCGCATCAGGACTCTTGTTCAGTAACAAAGCCAATGGAAGTAACCGTTTACAACTATTTAGATGCGTGTTTAAGTTTGAGCCCCTTTTAAGGGGATTTTAGATTCTCTGATGATTCTCATTAGGTTGTGGTTAATTGATATGAAATACTGCCATTCCTTTGTTCTTCTCTCTCTCTCTTTCATTACTTTCCTTCATTCTGTATATTCTGTATATGTGTTTTGCTTAGTTTAGTTGTATTAAATTAAATCCCTTTTATTCACAATTGATTGTCTCTGTGTGCTGCTCACAATTTGGAGTCACTGAATGTTGATCCTTGCTACATGCTAAGTTAATGCTAGTACTGTATGAAGTAGGAAAGTTATTCTTTCTTGGCCAGGAAAATAATCTTTCCTAGAATTGATAAATGATTATACTGTCAGTGGACGAACATATTATATCATTGTAATATTGATTCTGCTACAGTTAATTCTAAGATCTGATCTAAATATTCATAATTAATTATAACCAGTTATAATTACTTATAAATATCATTCTCTTTTGAGCTAATTTGCTACAGCTATGTAATTCAACTAATTGTTGATCATGTAAGATTATTCAATCCTCTCAGGAATTATCCATTCCTTTTTTCTGTCTCTTGTCTCCAGGCATTACTGTGGATAAGTATGGCGTGATCTTCTTTGTAGACGGCACCATGATCCGCCGCATCGATCAGAACGGTATCATATCCACCCTGCTGGGCTTCAACGACTTGACCTCGGCACGACCCCTGAGCTGTGACTCAGTGATGGACATCTCGCAGGTGGGCAGCCTTCTTGTGTTCCCTCTGCGGCTTTCTCACCCATCACGCCTCTTTATAAAGGCCAGTATATGGCAAGATTTGTGAAAGGTCAGCACGACTATACTGTCCTGCCACCATGTTCGGTGTAGTCATCATGTCAGCCTTACTGAGGGTGAAGGGTTGCAGCTGACATCTCTTCAGGGCAGGTCAGGGGTCTTTGTGCAGGTCCCAGTAACCCAGATGCTGCCTACAGCTGCAGGCCTGCGAAACCCAGTTTCAAACTGACCTACAACCTGAGTGACAGAGCTGCTCCCTCCATCCCAAAACACACTCGTATACACGCTCACAGAGACGTGCACTCTCTCGTCACCCTAGGCGCTGTTAACCAATCCAAATGTTACCTGTCACCCCAGGCAAGGACGCTGCGCTGACTGCCATCTCTAAAGTATCATTTTAGGATGTGACACTGCCCTAGAGGTCCAGACCTGGAGCTTTTTAGGCTGCTTTGGTTTTCCTTTACTTTATTTTGCCTGCAACGTTCTCCCAGTGTCAAGACAATCAACAATGCCTGCGGTTATAATGACAAAGAAAATATAGTTGACTGCAATAAGCTTTTGCCTTGATTCTATAGTAAACGTCTTCCTTATGCATTTCTTTACCCAATTTTATGTTTTGGATGTAGCAAACTGAAATGTTCAGTGACTGATTAGAATTACTAAATATCAATGCAGTGTAATCACTCAATCGTTGCACTGAACTCATAAAGTCTGTGTTATAGAATCCTTATTGGAAAAGTGCAATAGAACTACACAGGAAAAAGGAAAAATGTATTTATTTATTTTTTAAACAGCAATTTTCAAGCATGACAGTGTAAGACGTCACTTGAAAATGGTAGTATCCAGGTAATGGCAGACATTTAACAATTACAAGTTATTAGTGAGTCAAAGTTGCTGCATTACTAAAAGACTGAAGAAAGCAATTTCTCATTGCTGCAGTATAAAAAAAATACAGAGGAAAATCATAGTGAATTCTTTTTAATAATAAAATGAACATGAATTACGTTTAGTTCAACAAATGTTGTATACTTACTATTGAGCTTTAAATTCAAATATCCATCATTATTTTTTGTGCATTATAGTAATAAAATATTTTTTTTCATATTACAGTAATGGGAATTTGTTAACCTTTGCTAATGTAATATGGAACCTTTGACTCATTTATATATTTACATTAAATATTGATATACCATTCAAAAGTTCTGGCCTTTTATGCTCACCCGGTCTGCAAGAATGCTTTATTGATCAGAAATACTGTAAAAATGATGATATTATGAAATATAACAATTTAAAAGAAGTTTTCTCTATATTAATATATTTTAAAATGTAATTTATTCCTGTGATGGCAAAGCCAATTTTTTAGCAGCCATTACTCCAATCTTCAGTGTAACATAATCTTTGAGAAATCATATTAATATTATGTGCTGCTTAATAAACATTTCAGTGTTGACAGTTGTGCTGCTTAATATATATAAACGGTTTCAATAAAAAATATTAAGCAGCACAACTGTCAACACATC